>NW_024062570.1:0-203134 GCF_006381635.1 Hibiscus syriacus | reverse complement strand
ACATAACACGTGAACATTTTAAATGCTAAGATGGAATGCAAAAACTAATAATATGCAGACATGAATTGATGTTTGAACGAAATTGTGAACATGATATGCAAAGCTACTCTAACATGCTAAGCAAACTTAAATACTAATATACAAGACATGTAATGCATAAATAAGTAAATAAGTAATAAAATAAGGTAAGACTCCCTTAGAGTTAACAAGGTAACGTCCTTGAAGTGTTCATGTTGTGGAGAAAGTCGGTGCTAAACATGATCACATAATACGGGATTTTGTAAATATACGAATTTTCAATATTTTTGTTGATATTTGTAATATAACTTAATATAGGATGATGCATTATCTTTTAGGATTAGATTTATTATTTATTAGGAATTAAGGTTGGGTTAAAATATTATCTTTAGTTATTATTATTTATTAGGAATTAGAGTTAAGACATGTTTAGTTTATATTATTTATTAATTAGTTATTTAGGACCTTTAGAACTCAGCCCCTATATAAAGGAGGCTTCATTCTACTTTGTAAATGAGATTTCTTTGATTAATAATACAACGAGAGTTCGTTTTTGCAAGTGCTGATTGCCTTGTGCCTTCAAAGCTTCTTCTCCTGGAGTTCTTTCAAGTTCTTGTGAGGGAGATTAATCTTCACACTCCAATTTTCCTTTTCATCGCGACTAGGAGGGTTGGTTAGAGCCATTTATTGTGTTTTCCTTTTCATTGCGACTAGGAGGGCTCGATGGGACACTTATCCATCTATTTTTTAAACAAATCCATCCGCACCATCAATCATCTTTATCGTTCACCTTCATAAGGGAGATCTTTTTATTTCTTTATTATCTTATTTCATCTTTCATTTATTTATCTTTTGTTTATTTTATTCTAATCGTGTTGTCTTGATTCCAGCACATAAAAAAAACCCTAAACAATCCTAGCGACTGCCGCCACCTTCCCATATTCATCACCTTTGTTCTTCATCGAGTCTAGAGCTTTCTAGGTTTGATTCTTCAACAAGAGCAACGTTCATCAATCCGCCACCGCTTCCTATCAATTGGTATCAGATTGGGCCGATTCTTGGAAAGAAACAAGCAATCTTGCTTGTTCGCACACAAAACCGTCAAGGTTCCCCAACGGCTAGTTCACAAAAGATTCAGCGTTTTAGGTTCTTTTTATTTAATTTTAATTTAGATTTAATCATCTTGTTAGTTTGCTATTTGTTTTTCAAAAAAACAAAAAAGGCAAAAAAAACCAAAAAACAAAAGCCAAAAAAGCCAAAATTTAAAAAATTGCAAACGAAGGTATTTAGGGCTGATTTTATCCATATATCATATCATTCTAAGAGTAATTCCCCAGTCCAATTTCACCCCAATCGGAGTTCATTGGAGCCTTCAAATACATCATTCAAGTTCATCGGCAGATTCGGTTTAGAATCTTGTCGAATTTCTTGAAAATTTTACGGGAGGAATTTCGTGGTGAAATTTCCAGATTGAAAATTCATATATTGAAGATCATTCAAACAAAAAATATAATTTTTGGAGATCAACACCACCTTCGAACAAAGCGATCAAGAAAAATAGATTGTTTGAGGACTCACCGTTCAACAGAGTCTACTGGATATACTGAAGTTATTGGTTCTGAAATTTACAGGTGATTTCTCGACGCATCGAAAGACATTCAAGAATTTTTCCAGAATTTTTTAACACCGGTAACCCCCTCAAAAACGTTGCTCAAGTTGATCCAGCGTTTTCCAGGTTTCTGGGTGGTTCTTTTTTTTTCTTTGACTCTTAGTGCTTTAGGTTCTTTTGTTTTTACTGTTATTGTTCTTTTGCATTATCTAACACATTATCTCCTTGTGTTAGTAGGACTAAAGAGTTTGCATACTTCTTCCTTCTTTGCGTTCTCGTTCTCTTGGAGTCTAACCCTTGTTTGACCTCTTAGAACTTTTAAGTTTTTTCTTATCACCTTTGCTAGTAATCAAACTTCGATACAAACTGTGGAAGACTACTTGGTAAAGTGAGTTTAAAGAGTACAAGATAGGCTTACTTGCCTCTCTACTTTCTTGGAGTGACTTGTGAGGTTTCTGCTTTGTGAATTTTCTTCCTTTTATTTTATTTTACTTTAAAATGTTCTTTTGAGTGTTATGATTTCAGGATGGGCGACAATAACAACAAGACACTTACGGCTATCTTAGCCACACTTATCGACTCACAACTCAAGTTGAAAGATTTGATGAAATCGTGAGAGAACGACAAAAACCACAACTGGATCTACCAAACCAGAATCCCAGACCAAACAATGCTGAACTTTTGGTACCCCGGGCGAGAACAACCACGTTTTCAAGCACCCGAACTCTTTGCAAAACCAAAGTTCACGATCCCGTCTTTCAAAGGAGACAATGATCCAGACAGGTACATCGAATGAGAAGGAAAAGTTGATCTCATGTTCGCATACCATGACTGCCCCCAAGCTCAACAAGTTCACCTCATCACCACACAATTCGAAGGATGCTCGATCTTGGTGGATGCAAACAAGGAAAAAGATCCAGAACTTCCAAATTCCAACAATCACTTCTTGGACCGACCTTAAACAAACCATGAGGAAGCGATTCCTACTGACACATTATACACGTGAAGTTAAACTACGACTAGACCGACTTCGACAAGGTAGAAGTTCAGTTGAAGAGTACTATAAGGAGATGCAGTCCTTACTCAATAGGGCTAACATAACCGAAAAAGAAGAGGTCACCGTGTCAAGATTCATTGTCGGTTTAAACTCAAACATCATTGATCTTCTTGATCTACAAGGGTACGAAAACCTTGAAGACGCACTAAAGAAAGCAATGACAATCGAAGCACAAATCCAAAGGAGATCTCGATTCAGTGAACATTACCAAGGTACTTCATCCTCTTACCAAGGTAATCCTTCAAATCCTTCCTCATCTTCTACTCCATCTTCTCTAAAAAAGCAAGAGATGACTGACAAGGAGAAAGAACGACCAGTAAAGAATGACACACTTCCAGTCCCTAAAGATCAAATGATAATTTGTGAGGAGGTAGAGAAAGCAAAAAAAGAAAAAGTTGAGAAAGAGGCAAAAGCAAAAGAGGTCACTAGTTATAAAAGTCAAAAGAATAATGACCCATGGGAGGTGAGTGAACCTAAATGTGAGAAGAAAAGAGTGACTCAAAATCTATGTGTGAGCACAAAAGAATTGAGATAGAAACCTTATTTACAAATAGCCTTGCATCCTTGTTCGCTTTAGGGAATCAATTGTTTCGATTTCTAACATTAACAAGGATTTGCCTAGTGTGTTTCATCTCTTTTACAGGATTTTCGAGAAGTGTTAGGTGACTACCTAACGAATTACCACTAAAAAGAGGAAAACAATACCAAATCAATCTAATTCAAGGTTCCATCATTGATGTAAGGCGAATCTACACGCTTTGGTGAAAAGAGTAGATAGCCTTATTGTGTCCCGATCTAGGATTGACAAGTACTGATGTCCTTGAATTAATAAGCTTGGGCTGCAAAATAATATAAGAAAGAAATGATATTAATAATGGTCTTAAGAAATGAATATATAATAAAGGAAATGAAATGGAAAGAAATGAAAGAGAGATGGCTGCGGAATTATGGGATTGATGATGGTCTTGATGAAGGATGTTGATGATGTTGATGATGAAATGAAGATGGTGGTGATGTTGTATCTCAAACTCGCCAAAGAGGAAACTATGCTATAAAGCACAATCCCGGTCTTCACAAACTTGCTTGAGGGGTGGTGATAGTGTCTTCAACCCACTAGATATTAATCTAGGAATTTAGGAATCAATTTGGAAGGAATGACGCCACAAGTATATGAATTATACTTGCTTAATCGATAAAGTTCACAAAGAACTTTGAAGAGAATAACTCACAAGAGTATGTTTTATATAAGAGATGAGATGATACAAATGAAAGGCCAAAGCCTATTTATAGTTTTCAAAGGGTTTAGGCTGAATAGGTACATGATGGTTCAGCTATGCATGAAACCCCTTTGAAAATACATGACTTTTAAATGAAAATATATGATTTTAATGAAGATACATGCTCTTGGCCGAATAGTAAGGTGTTGGTTCGGCCTAAGGATGTTTTGAATGCTTTTGGAAGTCATTTGGGTGCCAAAATGGAGAGGAATAAGTCTTTGGCCGAATAGGAAGCATCCCTTGGTGTTTTGGCGCCTATTTGATGTCACATGGAGTGCACATGCTTGAATGATGCACATGGCAGCCTACTTGAACGCACATGGGTCTTCTTGCAAGGCTTTGGTGAGGTTGCAACCATAGGATAATGTCTTGAAGTCATGGAATGAAGATGGCAGCAACTAGGCGTGACTTGGCTTCCAACATGCATCTAGGTGTCATGGTCTTCATGGGCAGCAACTTGTCATGAAAGGTCACATTTGTGGAAGGTAACCTTTCATCATTTGAGCTACTTCCCATGTGTATGAGCTGAAGATGAGCTGGTCATAGGTGAATTATATGAAGATGAGTCTTTGGCCAGCTCCTTGTGAAAAGGCACCTCTTGGAATGGCAACTCTTCGCAAAAGGTACGAATCCACAAAAATTAACTTAGACCATATTTGAAGTACTCTGTGTGGTGGTGATGGTGGTGCAACTCTCCAGCTGAAATGAGGTCTCTAGCTAGCTCAAAAGTCCAGCTCAAGTGAGCTATGAGCTCGGGGGTCAGCTGACAACTTTTCATCATTTGTTCTTCATGATCTCCCGAGTCATCCTATGAAAGTTTTCCTAGCTCCTTATCATTAGTTAAGCTCAAATGTAGCTCCCAAGTGTTGGCCGAATATGCCTACATGCATAACATAAAGAAATAACTAAGTATATAACTATATAATGCATATATATAATGTGCATATTATAATGATGTGAACTATAGGTTATAATAATAATTCATGCATCATATGATAATGAATGAATATTAATATTAACTATAGATTATATACATGAATATCAATCAATGATGCAAACCATAGGATATAATGATGAATGCACATACTATGAGAATTCAAGTATAGTCTAATATGCAAATGTATGCTCATAATATATATAGTGCATAAATAAGTAAATATAATATAAAGTATGGTAGAACTCCCTTATATTGAGTTTGATGGTTCTTCAATGATGTGAGTATGTCATGCAGAAAGTTGGTGCTAAACAGGATCACATCAATCATACCTCCTCAAACATACAATCTCGAAGAAACCAAAGAGTTGGATTTGTTACAAAAAGGCTACATCCAGGAAAGCCTTAGTCGTGACGCCATCATAATGACGAAACATGATTTGAACAACTCTACAGGCTTTATAGTTCGTGCACAGGAAATCCATGTAAATGATGAAATAGTAAAAGCAACACGAGACTGGCCCACACCATCTTCCATAGCCAAGAGTTGTCAAATAATATTAGGTGACCCTCCTGACGGGTTACCACCTGAAAGCCCTAATCACTATGTCATATCAATGAAGAGTCACAATTTATGGGAGTCTAAAGACCGAGGTAAACAAAACACAGTAGATGATGCACTACCACGAAGGTATACTCTTACCTATCAAACACATACTAATATTCCGAGAATTGAACATATCAAAGATCTATATCATAATAACTCGGATATTTCTGATATTTCTACCCATACTTTTAAAAGTGCTTCTAATGAGTTTTATCGTGTATATGAGTTTCCTTGCCAACTAAATAGGTTCTACAGTCCAAAAATCTCCTCGAGAGAATTTTTAATTCATGAACCACACTTTAGAGACTTAAGAGATTACTTTAACAAACCAGTTGATATGGTTTTTAATCACTCATTCTTGCCACACACGAATAAAACCATGGAGAAATTATCTGAAGCAATCATACAGAAAACCAATAGTGGTCGGCACCATGTTGAATTTCAACCTAAACATCAGATTACAAGACTTGTATGCAAAAGAGGATTTCAAGACTACAAGAAATCAGTTCCTACAAAGAAGAAATGATGTGATCCAATTCAGCATCATGATTATTATGGCTATTCCACCCTTACAAGGGAAGAAACTTTCTAAACTTTACATACATATATGTTTATTTCATAATTATTTTCATACATATAATATCTATGGTTATTATAATAACTTAATCATTAATATATGGAGATAAGTTATTATACTATAGTCCACATTATTATATAATACATTGTATAAGTTCATTTACTTAGTTTATTTCTTTATATTATGCGTGTAGGCACATTCGGCCAAGACTTGGGAGCTGCATTAGAGCTAAATGGAGTATGAAACAGCAAGGAAACTCACATAGGGATGCTTAAGAGATCATAAGGATTCATCGATGAAAAGTTGTTTTGAGGCTGCAAGCTCATAGCTGGATTGAGCTGAAGATTTGAGCTATAAGATGAACTCATTTCAGCTGGGGAGTTGCACCATCATCATCACCACTTAGGACACTTCAAATATGTCCTACATCAAAATTTGTGAAATTGTACCTTTTCGCGAATAGTTGCCATCTCAAGAGGTACCTTTTCACAAGGAGCTGCCCAAACGTTCATCATGTTACAAGTCATCTAAGGTCAGCTCACCACCAGCTCATTCACACCCGAAGTAGCTCAAACATGAAGGGTTACCTTTCTCAAACATTGTGACCTTTCATGAATGATGCTGCCCATGAAGATGCCTTTTCAATAAGGAAAACATCGGTGAAAAGATCACGCCTATTGGATGCTTAAATCATCAAGAAACATGAGCTAGAGGCTCCATGCCTATTCGGCCACATCACATGCCATACACATGAGAGCCTTTTTGGCGCCAAGCATGAAGAGACACACCACCATTCGGCCAAAAGGAGAAAATGGCGCCAAGATGAACCAACATACATATTCGGCCAAGAGAGATGTCTTCCCATCCTTAGCCGAATCATTAAGGCCTTTCATGAAGAGTTAGCCGAACCATCACAAGCCCAAAGGACTTATTCATTCATCTCAAGCATTATGTATTTCCTAGAGACATGTATCTAGCCGAAACAACTTGTAATCATTCGGCCAAGCCCTCTCATTTCCTATAAATAGAGTGGCTTGCCATCATTTGTAATCATCTCATCTCTTATATAAAACATACTCTTGTGAGTTATTTCTCTTCAAAGTTCTTTGTGAACTTTATCGATTAAGCAAGTATAATTCATATACTTGTGGCGTCATTCCTTCCAAATTGATTCCTAAATTCCTAGATTAATATCTAGTGGGTTGAAGACACTATCACCACCCCTCAAGCAAGTTTGTGAAGACCGGGATTGTGCTCCTTAGCACTATTTCATCTTTGGCGTGTTTGAGATACAACATCACCACCATCTTCATTTCATCATCAACATCCTTCATCAAGACCATCATCAATCCCATAATTCCGCAGCCATCTCTCTTTCATTTCTTTCTATTTCATTTCCTTTATTATATATTCATTTCTTAAGACCATTATTAATATCATTTCTTTCTTATATTATTTTGCAGCCCAAGCTTATTAATTCAAGGACATCAGTACTTGTCAATCCTAGATCGGGACACAATAAGGCTGATACGAGTCAGTCCGTCGATTGAGGACCTCTTCGATTGTACCGGATCTAGAACGAAGTAAGCAATTCCTCGGCAGCAAACTCACTTGATAGTAAGGATGATGTTGGGGTTATATGGATATGAACGAAATTTGAATAAGGAATGATAATTGATAGATGAGGTAATGGAATTTAGGATGCTGGAAATTGGATAATAACAAAGAACAAGGAAGAACCTATACTAAAGAGTATAAACCCGAACCTTATACGTCCAATGTTCAAGGACTTGGACCCTTTAGATAGTAATCTAAGAACCCTAAGTATCACAAACTTAACACAACAAGAACAATCTTGAAATGTCAAGAAAATAGTTCTAAGAAGAACCAATTTGAGAGAATAACTCACAAAGTTTTAATTTATCAAAGTTCCTTCCAAAATGAAATTACAAGCTTATTTAATCTGTTTCAAATGCTTAGCCGAATAACACATAGTGTTTTTGGCCAGCTATTACGTCTAACAAATAATACATTCCAGTTCATAATTCTCCATGAATTCAAGTGATGATTCGGTGTAAAATGGAGACAACTCTTCATGGCCAGGTAATACTCACGTTCCTTCAAATTGATGCTTAAGTGGAAGCATCATCCAGCTTAGTGCCAAGCACATGGGCTGTTTTCAAAGTATATGTCTCCTTGGATGATCAGCACGTATGATCCTTCAAATAATTGCTTAGTTGGTTCACGCACATGGTTGGGTAGTGGAAAGGAGCATACGCACATGGACTGTTTTGATGGATAATATTCTGGTGCAAATAAATGCTGGAAACATGTGCAACATTATGGGTTCCCTCCAACATACGTGAGTGATAATATAGTCAGCAAAGTATGGGTCTGATTTCAGCTGGTTTCTTTGTCTCCTCCAATCATGGACTTATTTATGTCTTTATAATGCTTATCCAGGCTGTTTTGACGTGCCTACATGTGCAAAGAAGATAATAAGCAAGTATTTAAATTAAATGTGCTGGAATGATTAATTTAGTTGTAAATCCCGTATTTATTTCCAGCCTGTACTGTCTTCGGTAATCTGTGAATATCTCAAGCTTCCAGTATCGGATTGACACGATTCAAAATGCATTGGAAAGCTAAGAGATAGGGGATTAAATGCTAAGAGACTTAATCTCCCAATTATGCTTGTAACATGTTCAAAACTGGTGATAAATATAAGTGACGTGAACTGTCCACTGGAATGAATCAAATATCTTGCTGCTGTGCATGTATGTGTTATTATGAGCTAACATGCATGATATAATAACTAAAAATAATTAAATATTAAAACTAAAATGAGTGCACATGAATGATAATAAAAAGAAACATGCTGAAAAGTGATTGTGGGTGCACGTGAAAGCAACTAAACTTGCTGTTATGTAATCAAATGATGAACATGTTTTATATGAATGTGGTGCACGTGAAACATGCTAAACAAATGGTAAATATGTTGTTTATGCAAATCAAATGATGAAACACGTGAATTAACTAACCATGATGTTATGCATAACAAATGATGATCATGCTATTATGTGAATGAAAAAAAATGCACATGAAATGATAAATGTATATGCTAACATGAAATGTAAATAAAATGCATATGTTTCCCTAGCATAACTAAGGTGGTGTTACACATCAGTATGTAACACATTAAGAATCTTCATTTCTAAGGCATGACAATTATGAATTGATTTATTAATTTGCAAACACTTAAGAGAAAGAACTTCCCTGAATTGTTTTGCCTTAGAACGTGTGATAGGTCCTATGGGTAAGACCTCCGGATCAGTTTCCTTTGTTGGCATAGACGTGCTCACATCATCCTCCCCTTCTTGAAAAAGATTTGTCCTCAAATCTGCAGAAACATCATAAGGGGATAAATCAGAAACGTTAAATGTAGCACTTACATTGAATTCACCCGGTAAGTCCAACTTGTAAGCGTTTTCATTCACTTTCTCCAATACTTGAAAAGGACCATCGCCTCGGGGTAACAACTTGGAACGTCGTTGGGCTGGAAAACGTTCTTTTCGAAAATGAACCCAAACCCAATCTCCTACATCAAAGGTTACTCGCTTACGACCCTTATTCGCTTGCTTCTCGTACTGTTGAGTCCTCCGCTCTAGGTTGTCCTTAACCTGTTGATGCAACTTTTTAACATAGTCTGCTTTAGATTTTCCGTCTCTGTTCATAACCTGTTCTTGAGGTAATGGCAATAAATCCATGGGAGTTAAAGGGTTAAAGCCATAAACAATCTCAAATGGTGAAAACTTAGTAGCAGAATGAACTGAATGGTTATAGGCAAACTCAACATGTGGTAAACATTCTTCCCATGTCTTAATGTTCTTCTTAATGAGGGAACGTAACAAAGTAGATAAAACTCGATTGACAACCTCAGTTTGTCCATCAGTTTGAGGATGACAAGTAGTGGAAAACATCAGTTTCGTTCCCAATTTGTTCCAAAGAGTCCTCCAGAAATGACTCAAGAACTTAACATCCCTGTCAGAAACAATAGACCTAGGAATTCCATGCAAACGAACAATCTCCTTGAAAAACAAGTTGGCCACGTTAGTAGCATCATCAGTTTTATGACACGCAATGAAATGTGCCATCTTTGAAAATCTATCAACCACAACAAAGATACTATCTCTACCTGTCCTAGTCCTAGGCAATCCCAACACAAAATCCATGGATATATCCAGCCACGGAGAATCAGGAATAGGTAAAGGTAAATACATACCGTGCGGTAGAACCTTCGATTTTGCTTTCTTACATGTTACACAGCGTTCACAAATTCTTTCAACGTCTCTTCGCATCTTAGGCCAAAATAGATGCTCTTTTAAAATGTGCAACGTTTTAGCAACTCCAGAGTGCCCCATAAGTCCTCCTTCATGTGCTTCTCGAATAAGGACTTCTCGAATCGACCCTTGAGGAATGCAGATTCTTCCTTCTTTGAAAAGATAGCCATCATGTCGATAAAATTCCCTTCTGCACCTTTCTCACATGACATATATCTTTCTCCAAAATCAGGGTCAGTGGCATACAACTCTTTAATATAAGCAAAACCAATCAGATGTGAATCCAAATAATTCAAAAGTACATACCTGCGGGATAAGGCGTCTGCTACAACATTGTCTTTACCTTTTTATATCGAATGACATAAGGAAAAGACTCCAAGAATTCTACCCATTTAGCATGCCTTTTGTTGAGCTTGTGTTGTCCCTTGATATGTTTCAACGCCTCATGATCAGTGTGTATTACGAATTCTCTTGGCAATAAGTAGTGCTGCCAAGTCTCTAATGTTCGAATGAGTGCATACATCTCTTTGTCATAGACTGGATAATTCAAGGTTGCACCATTTAGCTTTTCGCTAAAGTAAGAGATTGGTTTTCCTTCTTGACTCAAAACAGCACCAATCCCAATCCCGGAAGCGTCACATTCAACTTCAAATGTCTTCTCAAAGTTTGGCAAGGCTAATAGGGGAGCCTTTGTCAAATAATCCTTGAGTTCCTTGAATGCTTCATCTTGCTCTTTGCCCCAACAGAAGTTTGAATTCTTCTTAATAATCCCGGTTAAGGGGGCGGCAATTGTACTAAAGTTTGGTACAAACCTTCTGTAAAAACTGGCTAATCCATGAAAGCTTCGAACTTGACTTACGTTGACCGGTTCTGGCCATTCTTGAATTGCCTTAATCTTTTCTGGATCAACTGCTAGTCCCTGTGAACTAACAATAAAACCTAAGAAGGTAACTTGGTTAGTACAAAAAGCACACTTTTTGAAATTAGCATATAAATGCTCTCCTCTTAAAGTGCTTAGAATAATCCTTAAATGTTTAACATGCTCGTTCAAGGATTTACTGTAAATTAGGATATCATCAAAGTAAACAACAAAACTTACCGATGTAAGGCCGAAGGACATGGTTCATTAAACGCATAAAAGTACTAGGAGCGTTAGTTAAGCCAAAAGGCATGACTAACCATTCATACAAACCTTGCTTTGTCTTAAATGCGGTTTTCCACTCATCTCCTTCCTTCATCCTAATCTGATGGTAGCCGCTTTTCAAATCAATTTTGGAGAAGATGTTGGCTCCACTAAGTTCATCAAGCATATCATCCAATCGAGGTATAGGATGCCTATATTTGATAGTGATCTGGTTTACAGCTCTGCAATCCACACACATTCTCCAAGTTCCATCTTTTTTTGGTACCAACAAAACTGGTACAGCACAAGGGCTTAAACTTTCTCGAATGTATCCTTTGTCCAACAGCTCTTTGACTTGTTTCTGTAACTCCTTTGTTTCATCGGGATTACTCCGGTAGGCCGGTCTATTTGGAATGGTAGCTCCAGGAATGAAATCAATTTGATGTTCAATCCCTCTAATTGGTGGTAATCCATCTGGAATTTCTTCAGGAAATACATCTTCAAAATCTTGCAAAAGAGATGTAATAGACATAGGTAAATCAGGGGGAATTTCAGCCAACAAACAATGATCTTTATACATTAAAATGAGTAAAGATTGTTGAGAGGAAAGACACTTCCTGATTTCTTTTCTGCTCGCATAAACGTTTATCTTCTTCTTTCCCTTTGCTTCTTCGCTGTTCTTCTTCAGACGAACTTGATCTTCTTGTACTTGACTTGGCATCAAAGGGGCTAAAGTGATTTGTTTTCCTGCATTCATAAACGAATATCTATTGGTGAATCCATCATGCATTACCTTCTTGTCAAACTGCCATGGACGTCCCAACAATAAGTGAGTGGCATCCATCGACACAACGTCACACGTTACTTCATCCTTGTATTTTCCAATGGAAAATGGTACAAGAACTTGTTTGGTAACCCTTAGCTCTCCCGCATCATTCAACCACTGTAGTTTGTATGGATTGGGATGCTTCGTTGTCTTCAGACCTAGCTTATCAACCATAACAGTACTTGCAACGTTAGTACAACTACCGCTATCGATAATTACAACACATACCTTGTCATTCACAAGACATCTTGTGTGAAAGATGTTCTCGCATTGTTGTTCATCTCGGATTGGTTGTGCATTCAAGCTTCTTTTAACCACAAGTGCTTCTCCGGTTGCATAAGTCTGTACTTGATCGTCATCTTCATTATCGTCCATCAAAGGGGTGTCTTGCTCATCATTGTCAGATTCGGATTCTATTTCCCATTCATACGTGTCATCATTGTCCTTCGGTTAGGACATTGACTTGCAATATGCCCTCTACCAAGGCATTTGAAACATTGGATGTCTCTTGTGCGTTCTGTTTGTATTTGTTGCTTTCCTCGTCCATTTTCAACAACGGGAGGTTTTGGACTACTCGTTTCCGCTCTTTCCTTAATCTTAAATGGTGTTTGCTTCCTAGCATTATTAGGAGTAACAGATGGATTAAAGGAAACTTTAGAAGGAGTATTACCTCGGTAAGAAGACTTTCTACGCTGTTGTCTTTCAATTTTGATGGCCATATGCACCATGTCATCCAACTCGACATAATGCTGTAACTCAACAACATTAGCAATCTCAAAATTCAACCCTGCAAGAAAACGTGCCATAGTTGCTTCTTTATCTTCCTCCATGTTTGCACGCATCATGGCCATTTCCATTTCCTTGAAATAATCTTCAACACTTCGATTTCCCTGTTTCAAGTTTTGTAACTTTTGAAATAAATCACGTTGATAATGAAATGGAACAAACCGTTTCCTCATGATTCGCTTCATTTCTGTCCATGTGTTCACTGGACCTTCACCGGTTCTTCGTCTACTGATCAACAATTGATCCCACCAAATGAGAGCGTAATCGATAAACTCCATTGCTGCCAAACGAACCTTCTTTTGTTCCGAGTAGTTATAACACTCGAAAACATGCTCAACTTTACTTTCCCATGCCAAATATGCATCAGGATCTGTTCGTCCCTGAAAAGATGGAATCACAACTTTTATATTAGACAAATTATCATCAAGTGTACGACCATGTCTCTGATTCGGTCTTAAAGGTTGGTCAATTTCGTTTTCATCATTAATCTCTTCATGATGATGCATTTGGGATTCTCCCTCAATCTTATCCATTCTAGAATGTAGAGTCTCAAGTTCAGCCCTTATCATTCTTTGTATCTCACGTGTAATGGCTTGCATTTGCAAATTTGGTGGTTGGTCACCTGGTTGGTTATCACTAGAACCTGTCATATTAATTCAAATAAAACAAAACAACACACAAAGAAAAAAAAATTAGTGTATATAGGACCTTACAATATACACACAAAGATTCTCACAATTTCGCTCCAAGGAAATCAAAGTTGACACTCAATCACTCAACACTCGTGTTTCACTCGGGAGAAACTTTTAATGGCTCTTTTCTGTCTCCCCTTCTGATCTCACACACTCAATGTGCCTTTTCCACTCGTTCCCTCGTAGTCAGTTCTTTTACGAACCAAATTCGATCTTTCAAAAATCTGTCAAGTGTGTCGGCTTAAAGGAAACAACAACGGTTGATGGAAACTGAAAAAAAAATAATGAAAGGAAGGCTAAAATTCAAAGGAAATTAAAGAAAGAAAAAAAATGAAAGTGATTAGTAAACTTACTACAAAGAAATGCTTACAACGGGACTGTCACCAATACAATCAAAGATGTTGCGTTTTGGATTGAATCAAAACTCAAAGCATTTCTCTTTAGCTCAAGACCAGAATTCTTTTTCTTTTTCTTTTCTTTTTTTTTTATTTTTTTAATTTTCGGAATTTTTTTTTTTTTAATTTTCAGGATGAATTTCTTACTTGGTTCGCCTTTGCTCTGATACCAAATGACGCGATCACGGTCGGACCTCGTCGATCGATTGTGGATCTAGGAAGCAAGCGAAACAACCTGCATAAGATAAACATAAGAAACGGATAGTTTACAGTGGTAAATGGTCGATTTAAGAGATGGTAGCGGAAGACTCGGATTTGGTAATATTATGGATAACGAATTATGGGACGATGAAACGATAGTATCTTAAAGAAGACTCAAAGAAGAACCGATGTTAAAGAACAACGACCCAGACTTTATATTGATTCGATAAGGGATGGTAAATAGGACTTTGACCAGCTATCTATAAAAAGATAGGAACCATAAGTATCAAGGTGAAATAAGGAATGACGCCACAAGTAACAAGTTACTTGATAAGTCGATAAAAGTCACAAAGGACTCAATAAGAGAAAACTCTCAATTATAATTCAAATTCCAATGTTTTCTTACAATGCAATATGAAGTCCATTTTATAGGACTTGGAATACAAAGCTGAAAATGATAATATGCATGGCCTAGTCGTGCTTGATGATGTGGCAACCTTTAACATATAATTCAAACGTGTTTTAAGCACAATTATAATGCTTAAATTCGGTCAAATGGAGAAGTGAAATGCCTTGGCCGAATTTCCTTCAATGGTGGTGTAGTGGAGATAAAACCAAGTGGAGACAAGTAATATTCCAAGCACATGGGCTGTTTGAGTGCCTTATTCCCTCACGCACATGGGCTGTCTCTAAATGCAATTGTGTGAATATTTTCTATCAGCAAGTGCACGTGGTTTGTCTTTATCCTATGCCCAAGTAAGTGGAAATATAATAAGGACAAGTGGGATGCATTTTCCAGCTCATTTGATTCTCCAAAGATGTTTCATGAATCTGCCCAGCTTTTTTTACGTGATTTGGTGAGTTGGAAATGCTGGATATTTCTCCATTAAAAACCGTGCATCATGGGGCATGTGCTTGATGTTCCCTTGATGAATTGTTTATGTCTTAAATGCTGAACATGCTGCCAAATGCTTTGAATTGTTTATGATGCCCATATTGTCGTGTCTTGTGCTGGAATTGTTTGAAAGTAATGCTCCAATATTCTGCCAAATAGGTTCCATAATATAATAGCTTGTTGCCGTGTATTTGTGTTGGAAATGTGTTAGAAAGCTCTTCAAAAACCGTCCAGCATGGGCATGCCCTATAAGTGCAATAATAAACAAGTATTATAATGATATAGTGCTCAAACACTTGCTGCCATGTATGACCTTGTGTTTTGTGAAACCATGTGCATGTTTATTAACTATATTAACCACACGTGAAGATGTTGGATGTAAATATGAGTGAAATGTACTGTCAATTAAATATGAATGCAATTGATGAACTTCATAAAGGATATGCTGTTTAACACGTGAACAGTGTTGAATGCAATGAACAACATAAATGCTATGCAATCATATGGAAGTAAAAAACATGAAAAACACGTGAAAACTATAAGTATTAAAAAATGAATGCATGGATTTACATGAAACATGTTAATATGATAATGCTAATGAGCTAATCAAACGATTAAATATGAATGCAAATGATTTGCACTATGATATGTTTATTGTGTGAACAACACGTGAACTTAGTTGAAAACCTAGGAACTAAGATGAATGCACATTAGTTATATATATGATGTGTATGCTGTTTATGGAAACATGCTACATAACACGTGAACATTTTAAATGCTAAGATGATACAAAACTAATATAGTAGCATGATATGCAAGTGAGATAACTATGGATGCATGTGATGTTATTATAGAAACATGTTTACATGAATTCAAAACTAGTAATATGCATGACATGTATGAAATTATGAATGATATGCAAATCTTATCCTAAGATACTAAAACAAACTTAAATACTAATATGCAATGTAATGCATAAATAAGTAAATAAGTAATAAAGTAAGGAATTACTCCCTTAGAGTAATCAAGGTAGAACATCCTTGAAGTATTTATTTCACGGAGAAAGCCGGTGCTAAACGTGCTCACATCAAAGGCTATCTACTCTCTTCCATCAAAGCGTGTAGATTCGCCTTACGTCAAGCGGTAATCAGAGCATAGTTGGATTGACAACAAAAGTGTCATTGGCGTACAAAGTAAAAAGAAATTCAAAAGAGAAAAAAAGACTCCTTCAACAAAATTGGAGTGCAAAAAGAAAAGAAAAAGAATTCAAAAAAAGAAAGCAAGCCAAGGAAAGTGCTCTACCATAGCAAAGTACATCAAAGAGGCCATCTACATTTAGAGAAGATAACCTTATTGTTTCTTGAGAAAGGTTGCAGTAAGTGTTGTTTCTTGAATTGTAAGTCACCTCTTCCTTTTCTATCCTTTTATTTTCCTTGTCTTCAACCATTTCTTTCTTTTAAATACCTTTGAATCCTTTCTTCTACCTTTCCATTTATACTCTTTTCTACCCTAACCTATTTTGCAGCCGACGCACACAAGGAAGGAATTAACTTGTTATAATCTTGAGTAAGTTCTTCGAAGGACATAGCAAGAGAAATTTGAGTGGAAAAAGGCTATTGAGAGAGTGAGATCAGAAGGGGGATTTTTAAAAGCCAAATATATATTCCCGAGAGTAAATACGAGTGTTGAGTGGAGTGATCTTATCTTTTCTTTGGAGTGAACTTGTGAGACTTTGTGAGTGTGCTGGTAAGGTTTATTTTTGTTTTATTTACTAACCATGTCTCAAAGTCCTAAAGGAAATGCAGGTCAACCCAACTTGCAAATGCAAGCACTGATTGGAGAAATGATAAGGATGTTTCGAACAGAATTTGATGCTCTCCATGAGAAACTAGACCAAAGACAAGATCAACCACAAACCAGAAACAATGATACTCCTCGGAGGCAACAACCTCTTCCAGAAGATGATGTCCCAAATCCTTATGATGAAGAAGAACCAGCATTGATACAAGGACCTAGGCGTGCCAATGTTGATGATAATATGAGCAACATCAAAATCAAAATTCCTCAATTCCAAGGAAAGACTGATCCAGGAGCCTATCTTGAATGGGAAAGCAAGGTGGAACATGTGTTTAGTTGCCATAACTATTCCGAACTCAAGAAAGTAAGATTGGCAGCTATGGAATTTGTTGATTATGCTTTGATATGGTGGGATCAACTTACTATTACTCGGAGGAGGAATGGAGAGAGACCAATTTCAACATGGCTCGAAATGAAAGGTATCATGCGTAAACGTTTCATTCCTACTCATTATCATCGGGATATGTTTCAGAAATTGCAGAACCTAAAGCAAGGCCAAAGGAGTGTAGAGGATTACTATAAGGAAATGGAAGTGGCAATGATCCGAGTCAATATTGAGGAGGATCGCGAAGCAACCATGGCTAGATTTCTTGCTGGACTCAATCCTGAGATTGCCAACACACTAGAATTGTATCATTACATCGAACTTGATGAAATGGTGCAAATGGCTATGAAAATAGAAAGGCAACTTCGGAGAAGACCTATCCCTCGTACTTCAGTGCCTACATCTTCAAGATGGAGTCCAAACAATAGTTTGAGGAAGTCTACCCCTATTCCTACCAAAGAGAAGGCTGAATCATCAAATGCTTCCAAATTAATAAAGAGAATCGAGGAAAAGAGATCCCTGAACGAACAAGAGACATACGTTGCTTTAAGTGTCTTGGGAGGGGACATATATCCGCACAATGTCCCAACCGAAACACCATGTTATTACTTGGAAATGGTGAGATTGAATCTGACCATGAAGAAGAAGAAGCTGCACCGACACCAACAGAAGTTGAGGAAGAAACCGAAATTGGTGCTCCAGTAGAAGGTGAAGCCCTAGTGGTCAAGAGAAGTCTAAGTGCTCAAATAGTAGAAGACGATGCACAAAGGGAAAACATCTTTCATACCCGCTGCCATGTGAAAGAAAAGGTGTGTTTCATGATCATAGACGGTGGAAGTTGTACTAATGTTGCCAGTACCATCATGGTGGAGAAATTGGGATTGCAAACGTTGAAACATCCAAATCCCTACAAATTACAATGGTTAAATGAACGAGGAGAACTTAATGTCAACAAACAGGTGATGGTTCCTTTCTCTATTGGCAAGTACAAGGACGAGGTTATGTGCGATGTTGTTCCTATGCATGCTAGTCATTTACTCCTTGGAAGACCATGGCAATATGATAGGAGGACCATTCATGATTGTTTTACTAATCAGTATTCATTCAACCATGGAGGGAAGAAGATCATCCTAACACCTTTGACGCCTAAACAAGTCCAAGTTGATCAAATCAAGATGAAACAAAGTGTTGAGGCCATGAGGAAAGGAAAATCGAAGTTAAACCAGGAAGAAAACATTCCAAAAACAAGTGCTTATACCTCTAAGTGCTTGTCACAAAGATGCCTATTAACAAGATGCAAAGTTGATGCTGATTTTTCTAACCTTAACCAAACAAAAGTTTCCTTTGATTTGCAGGATGAACCAAGCAACACAATCCATCAATTTGGTAAACTAAACGATGTGATCTTTCAAGAACCAAAAGGTGCGACTATTGAAGAGCAAAGAATGGTAACTCTTCATCCAAAGGACGTGACCCATCAAGAATCAAAAGACATGCCTATTGAAAACCAAAGGGAAATGATTTTTCATCCAAAGGGCGTGACTTATGAGGACATCACCATTCCAAGAGTCATCACCTTTCATGAATTAATGCAACTGTCTATGGAAAGGGGCATGAATTTTGGAATACAAAAGGACATCAACATTCAAAGCCAAATGTCTTCAATAGACATGAACTTTGAATCTACATCTTTCAGGAAGTATTTCTTAACTTTAATTTTGTTTGATCACATTCATACTAATGAAAGTTTTATTTCTTTCCAGATCAAGAACTTACAAGGCATTCTTTCAAAAGATATGAATCTTTTTATAAAGGTACTTATCAAATGGAATGACTCAAGGAAAGGAAGATCTTTCGATTTGAGGACAAATCGATTAAAAGAAGGGGAGGATGATGTGATCCAATTCAGCATCATGATTATTATGGCTATTCTACCCTTACAAGGGAAGAAACTTTCTAAACTTTACATACATATATGTTTATTTCATAATTATTTTCATACATATAATATCTATGGTTATTATAATAACTTAATCATTAATATATGAGATATAAGTTATTATATACTATAGTCCACATTATTATATAATACATTGTATAAGTTCATTTACTTAGTTTATTTCTTTATATTATGCGTGTAGGCACATTCGGCCAAGACTTGGGAGCTGCATTAGAGCTAAATGGAGTATGAAACAGCAAGGAAACTCACATAGGGATGCTTAAGAGATCATACGGATTCATCGATGAAAAGTTGTTTGAGGCTGCAAGCTCATAGCTGGATTGAGCTGAAGATTTGAGCTATAAGATGAACTCATTTCAGCTGGGGAGTTGCACCATCATCATCACCACTTAGGACACTTCAAATATGTCCTACATCAAAATTTGTGAAATCGTACCTTTTCGCGAATAGTTGCCATCTCAAGAGGTACCTTTTCACAAGGAGCTGCCCAAACGTTCATCATGTTACAAGTCATCTAAGGTCAGCTCACCACCAGCTCATTCACACCCGAAGTAGCTCAAACATGAAGGGTTACCTTTCTCAAACATTGTGACCTTTCATGAATGATGCTGCCCATGAAGATGCCTTTTCAACAAGGAACACATCGGTGAAGAGATCACGCCTATTGGATGCTTAAATCATCAAGAAACATGAGCTAGAGGCTCCATGCCTATTCGGCCACATCACATGCCATACACATGAGAGCCTTTTTGGCGCCAAGCATGAAGAGACACACCACCATTCGGCCAAAAGGAGAAAATGGCGCCAAGATGAACCAACATACATATTCGGCCAAGGGAGATGTCTTCCCATCCTTAGCCGAATCATTAAGGCCTTTCATGAAGAGTTAGCCGAACCCACAAGCCCAAAGGACTTATTCATTCATCTCAAGCATTATGTATTTTCCTAGAGACATGTATCTAGCCGAAACAACTTGTAATCATTCGGCCAAGCCCTCTCATTTCCTATAAATAGAGTGGCTTGCCATCATTTGTAATCATCTCATCTCTTATATAAAACATACTCTTGTGAGTTATTTCTCTTCAAAGTTCTTTGTGAACTTTATCGATTAAGCAAGTATAATTCATATACTTGTGGCGTCATTCCTTCCAAATTGATTCCTAAATTCCTAGATTAATATCTAGTGGGTTGAAGACACTATCACCACCCCTCAAGCAAGTTTGTGAAGACCGGGATTGTGCTCCTTAGCACTATTTCATCTTTGGCGTGTTTGAGATACAACATCACCACCATCTTCATTTCATCATCACATCATCAACATCCTTCATCAAGACCATCATCAATCCCATAATTCCGCAGCCATCTCTCTTTCATTTCTTTCTATTTCATTTCCTTATTATATATTCATTTCTTAAGACCATTATTAATATCATTTCTTTCTTATATTATTTTACAGCCCAAGCTTATTAATTCAAGGACATCAGTACTTGTCAATCCTAGATCGGGACACAATAAGGCTATCTACTCTCTTCCATCAAAGCATGTAGATTCGCCTTACGTCAAGCGGTAATCAGAGCATAGTTGGATTGACAACAAAAGTGTCATTGGCGTACAAAGTAAAAAGAAATTCAAAAGAGAAAAAAAGACTCCTTCAACAAAATTGGAGTGCAAAAAGAAAAAGAAAAAGAATTCAAAAAAAGAAAGCAAGCCAAGGAAAGTGCTCTACCATAGCAAAGTACATCAAAGAGGCCATCTACATTTAGAGAAGATAACCTTATTGTTTCTTGAGAAAGGTTGCAGTAAGTGTTGTTTCTTGAATTGTAAGTCACCTCTTCCTTTTCTATCCTTTTATTTTCCTTGTCTTCAACCATTTCTTTCTTTTAAATACCTTTGAATCCTTTCTTCTACCTTTCCATTTCTACTCTTTTCTACCCTAACCTATTTTGCAGCCGACGCACACAAGGAAGGAATTAACTTGTTATAATCTTGAGTAAGTTCTTCGAAGGACTTAGCAAGAGAAATTTGAGTGGAAAAAGGCTATTGAGAGAGTGAGATCAGAAGGGGAATTTTTAAAAGCCAAATATATATATTCCCGAGAGTAAATACGAGTGTTGAGTGGAGTGATCTTATCTTTTCTTTGGAGTGAACTTGTGAGACTTTGTGAGTGTGCTGGTAAGGTTTATTTTTGTTTTATTTACTAACCATGTCTCAAAGTCCTAAAGGAAATGCAGGTCAACCCAACTTGCAAATGCAAGCACTGATTGGAGAAATGATAAGGATGTTTCGAACAGAATTTGATGCTCTCCATGAGAAACTAGACCAAAGACAAGATCAACCACAAACCAGAAACAATGATACTCCTCGGAGGCAACAACCTCTTCCAGAAGATGATGTCCCAAATCCTTATGATGAAGAAGAACCAGCATTGATACAAGGACCTAGGCGTGCCAATGTTGATGAATATGAGCAACATCAAAATCAAAATTCCTCAATTCCAAGGAAAGACTGATCCAGGAGCCTATCTTGAATGGGAAAGCAAGGTGGAACATGTGTTTAGTTGCCATAACTATTCCGAACTCAAGAAAGTAAGATTGGCAGCTATGGAATTTGTTGATTATGCTTTGATATGGTGGGATCAACTTACTATTACTCGGAGGAGGAATGGAGAGAGACCAATTTCAACATGGCTCGAAATGAAAGGTATCATGCGTAAACGTTTCATTCCTACTCATTATCATCGGGATATGTTTCAGAAATTGCAGAACCTAAAGCAAGACCAAAGGAGTGTAGAGGATTACTATAAGGAAATGGAAGTGGCAATGATCCGAGTCAATATTGAGGAGGATCGCGAAGCAACCATGGCTAGATTTCTTGCTGGACTCAATCCTGAGATTGCCAACACACTAGAATTGTATCATTACATCGAACTTGATGAAATGGTGCAAATGGCTATGAAAATAGAAAGGCAACTTCGGAGAAGACCTATCCCTCGTACTTCAGTGCCTACATCTTCAAGATGGAGTCCAAACAATAGTTTGAGGAAGTCTACCCCTATTCCTACCAAAGAGAAGGCTGAATCATCAAATGCTTCCCAAATTAATAAAGAGAATCGAGGAAAAGAGATCCCTGAACGAACAAGAGACATACGTTGCTTTAAGTGTCTTGGGAGGGGACATATATCCACACAATGTCCCAACCGAAACACCATGTTATTACTTGGAAATGGTGAGATTGAATCTGACCATGAAGAAGAAGAAGCTGCACCGACACCAACAGAAGTTGAGGAAGAAACCGAAATTGGTGCTCCAGTAGAAGGTGAAGCCCTAGTGGTCAAGAGAAGTCTAAGTGCTCAAATAGTAGAAGACGATGCACAAAGGGAAAACATCTTTCATACCCGCTGCCATGTGAAAGAAAAGGTGTGTTTCATGATCATAGACGGTGGAAGTTGTACTAATGTTGCCAGTACCATCATGGTGGAGAAATTGGGATTGCAAACGTTGAAACATCCAAATCCCTACAAATTACAATGGTTAAATGAACGAGGAGAACTTAATGTCAACAAACAGGTGATGGTTCCTTTCTCTATTGGCAAGTACAAGGACGAGGTTATGTGCGATGTTGTTCCTATGCATGCTAGTCATTTACTCCTTGGAAGACCATGGCAATATGATAGGAGGACCATTCATGATTGTTTTACTAATCAGTATTCATTCAACCATGGAGGGAAGAAGATCATCCTAACACCTTTGACGCCTAAACAAGTCCAAGTTGATCAAATCAAGATGAAACAAAGTGTTGAGGCCATGAGGAAAGGAAAATCGAAGTTAAACCAGGAAGAAAACATTCCAAAACAAGTGCTTATACCTCTAAGTGCTTGTCACAAAGATGCCTATTAACAAGATGCAAAGTTGATGCTGATTTTTCTAACCTTAACCAAACAAAAGTTTCCTTTGATTTGCAGGATGAACCAAGCAACACAATCCATCAATTTGGTAAACTAAATGATGTGATCTTTCAAGAACCAAAAGGTGCGACTATTGAAGAGCAAAGAATGGTAACTCTTCATCCAAAGGACGTGACCCAACAAGAATCAAAAGACATGCCTATTGAAAACCAAAGGGAAATGATTTTTCATCCAAAGGGCGTGACTTATGAGGACATCACCATTCCAAGAGTCATCACCTTTCATGAATTAATGCAACTGTCTATGGAAAGGGGCATGAATTTTGGAATACAAAAGGACATCAACATTCAAAGCCAAATGTCTTCAATAGACATGAACTTTGAATCTACATCTTTCAGGAAGTATTTCTTAACTTTAATTTTGTTTGATCACATTCATACTAATGAAAGTTTTATTTCTTTCCAGATCAAGAACTTACAAGGCATTCTTTCAAAAGATATGAATCTTTTTATAAAGGTACTTATCAAATGGAATGACTCAAGGAAAGGAAGATCTTTCGATTTGAGGACAAATCGATTAAAAGAAGGGGAGGATGATGTGATCCAATTCAGCATCATGATTATTATGGCTATTCCACCCTTACAAGGGAAGAAACTTTCTAAACTTTACATACATATATATTTATTTCATAATTATTTTCATACATATAATATCTATGGTTATTATAATAACTTAATCATTAATATATGAGATATAAGTTATTATATACTATAGTCCACATTATTATATAATACATTGTATAAGTTCATTTACTTAGTTTATTTCTTTATATTATGCGTGTAGGCACATTCGGCCAAGACTTGGGAGCTGCATTAGAGCTAAATGGAGTATGAAACAGCAAGGAAACTCACATAGGGATGCTTAAGAGATCATAAGGATTCATCGATGAAAAGTTGTTTTGAGGCTGCAAGCTCATAGCTGGATTGAGCTGAAGATTTGAGCTATAAGATGAACTCATTTCAGCTGGGGAGTTGCACCATCATCATCACCACTTAGGACACTTCAAATATGTCCTACATCAAAATTTGTGAAATCGTACCTTTTCGCGAATAGTTGCCATCTCAAGAGGTACCTTTTCACAAGGAGCTGCCCAAACGTTCATCATGTTACAAGTCATCTAAGGTCAGCTCACCACCAGCTCATTCACACCCGAAGTAGCTCAAACATGAAGGGTTACCTTTCTCAAACATTGTGACCTTTCATGAATGATGCTGCCCATGAAGATGCCTTTTCAACAAGGAACACATCGGTGAAGAGATCACGCCTATTGGATGCTTAAATCATCAAGAAACATGAGCTAGAGGCTCCATGCCTATTCGGCCACATCACATGCCATACACATGAGAGCCTTTTTGGCGCCAAGCATGAAGAGACACACCACCATTCGGCCAAAAGGAGAAAATGGCGCCAAGATGAACCAACATACATATTCGGCCAAGGGAGATGTCTTCCCATCCTTAGCCGAATCATTAAGGCCTTTCATGAAGAGTTAGCCGAACCATCACAAGCCCAAAGGACTTATTCATTCATCTCAAGCATTATGTATTTTCCTAGAGACATGTATCTAGCCGAAACAACTTGTAATCATTCGGCCAAGCCCTCTCATTTCCTATAAATAGAGTGGCTTGCCATCATTTGTAATCATCTCATCTCTTATATAAAACATACTCTTGTGAGTTATTTCTCTTCAAAGTTCTTTGTGAACTTTATCGATTAAGCAAGTATAATTCATATACTTGTGGCGTCATTCCTTCCAAATTGATTCCTAAATTCCTAGATTAATATCTAGTGGGTTGAAGACACTATCACCACCCCTCAAGCAAGTTTGTGAAGACCGGGATTGTGCTCCTTAGCACTATTTCATCTTTGGCGTGTTTGAGATACAACATCACCACCATCTTCATTTCATCATCAACATCATCAACATCCTTCATCAAGACCATCATCAATCCCATAATTCCGCAGCCATCTCTCTTTCATTTCTTTCTATTTCATTTCCTTTATTATATATTCATTTCTTAAGACCATTATTAATATCATTTCTTTCTTATATTATTTTACAGCCCAAGCTTATTAATTCAAGGACATCAGTACTTGTCAATCCTAGATCGGGACACAATAAGGCTATCTACTCTCTTCCATCAAAGCGTGTAGATTCGCCTTACGTCAAGCGGTAATCAGAGCATAGTTGGATTGACAACAAAAGTGTCATTGGCGTACAAAGTAAAAAGAAATTCAAAAGAGAAAAAAAGACTCCTTCAACAAAATTGGAGTGCAAAAAGAAAAGAAAAAGAATTCAAAAAAAGAAAGCAAGCCAAGGAAAGTGCTCTACCATAGCAAAGTACATCAAAGAGGCCATCTACATTTAGAGAAGATAACCTTATTGTTTCTTGAGAAAGGTTGCAGTAAGTGTTGTTTCTTGAATTGTAAGTCACCTCTTCCTTTTCTATCCTTTTATTTTCCTTGTCTTCAACCATTTCTTTCTTTTAAATACCTTTGAATCCTTTCTTCTACCTTTCCATTTCTACTCTTTTCTACCCAACCTATTTTGCAGCCGACGCACACAAGGAAGGAATTAACTTGTTATAATCTTGAGTAAGTTCTTCGAAGGACTTAGCAAGAGAAATTTGAGTGGAAAAAGGCTATTGAGAGAGTGAGATCAGAAGGGGAATTTTTAAAAGCCAATATATATTCCCGAGAGTAAATACGAGTGTTGAGTGGAGTGATCTTATCTTTTCTTTGGAGTGAACTTGTGAGACTTGTGAGTGTGCTGGTAAGGTTTATTTTTGTTTTATTTACTAACCATGTCTCAAAGTCCTAAAGGAAATGCAGGTCAACCCAACTTGCAAATGCAAGCACTGATTGGAGAAATGATAAGGATGTTTCGAACAGAATTTGATGCTCTCCATGAGAAACTAGACCAAAGACAAGATCAACCACAAACCAGAAACAATGATACTCCTCGGAGGCAACAACCTCTTCCAGAAGATGATGTCCCAAATCCTTATGATGAAGAAGAACCAGCATTGATACAAGGACCTAGGCGTGCCAATGTTGATGATAATATGAGCAACATCAAAATCAAAATTCCTCAATTCCAAGGAAAGACTGATCCAGGAGCCTATCTTGAATGGGAAAGCAAGGTGGAACATGTGTTTAGTTGCCATAACTATTCCGAACTCAAGAAAGTAAGATTGGCAGCTATGGAATTTGTTGATTATGCTTTGATATGGTGGGATCAACTTACTATTACTCGGAGGAGGAATGGAGAGAGACCAATTTCAACATGGCTCGAAATGAAAGGTATCATGCGTAAACGTTTCATTCCTACTCATTATCATCGGGATATGTTTCAGAAATTGCAGAACCTAAAGCAAGACCAAAGGAGTGTAGAGGATTACTATAAGGAAATGGAAGTGGCAATGATCCGAGTCAATATTGAGGAGGATCGCGAAGCAACCATGGCTAGATTTCTTGCTGGACTCAATCCTGAGATTGCCAACACACTAGAATTGTATCATTACATCGAACTTGATGAAATGGTGCAAATGGCTATGAAAATAGAAAGGCAACTTCGGAGAAGACCTATCCCTCGTACTTCAGTGCCTACATCTTCAAGATGGAGTCCAAACAATAGTTTGAGGAAGTCTACCCCTATTCCTACCAAAGAGAAGGCTGAATCATCAAATGCTTCCCAAATTAATAAAGAGAATCGAGGAAAAGAGATCCCTGAACGAACAAGAGACATACGTTGCTTTAAGTGTCTTGGGAGGGGACATATATCCACACAATGTCCCAACCGAAACACCATGTTATTACTTGGAAATGGTGAGATTGAATCTGACCATGAAGAAGAAGAAGCTGCACCGACACCAACAGAAGTTGAGGAAGAAACCGAAATTGGTGCTCCAGTAGAAGGTGAAGCCCTAGTGGTCAAGAGAAGTCTAAGTGCTCAAATAGTAGAAGACGATGCACAAAGGGAAAACATCTTTCATACCCGCTGCCATGTGAAAGAAAAGGTGTGTTTCATGATCATAGACGGTGGAAGTTGTACTAATGTTGCCAGTACCATCATGGTGGAGAAATTGGGATTGCAAACGTTGAAACATCCAAATCCCTACAAATTACAATGGTTAAATGAACGAGGAGAACTTAATGTCAACAAACAGGTGATGGTTCCTTTCTCTATTGGCAAGTACAAGGACGAGGTTATGTGCGATGTTGTTCCTATGCATGCTAGTCATTTACTCCTTGGAAGACCATGGCAATATGATAGGAGGACCATTCATGATTGTTTTACTAATCAGTATTCATTCAACCATGGAGGGAAGAAGATCATCCTAACACCTTTGACGCCTAAACAAGTCCAAGTTGATCAAATCAAGATGAAACAAAGTGTTGAGGCCATGAGGAAAGGAAAATCGAAGTTAAACCAGGAAGAAAACATTCCAAAAACAAGTGCTTATACCTCTAAGTGCTTGTCACAAAGATGCCTATTAACAAGATGCAAAGTTGATGCTGATTTTTCTAACCTTAACCAAACAAAAGTTTCCTTTGATTTGCAGGATGAACCAAGCAACACAATCCATCAATTTGGTAAACTAAACGATGTGATCTTTCAAGAACCAAAAGGTGCGACTATTGAAGAGCAAAGAATGGTAACTCTTCATCCAAAGGACGTGACCCATCAAGAATCAAAAGACATGCCTATTGAAAACCAAAGGGAAATGATTTTTCATCCAAAGGGCGTGACTTATGAGGACATCACCATTCCAAGAGTCATCACCTTTCATGAATTAATGCAACTGTCTATGGAAAGGGGCATGAATTTTGGAATACAAAAGGACATCAACATTCAAAGCCAAATATTACGGGATTAATACGGGATTTTGTAAATATTACGAATTTTGTAAATATTACGGGATTAATATGGCTATTTTACTGAAGACGGTGCATGCAGAAAATCCTATACGGGATTAATACGGGATTTTGTAAATATTACGAATTTTCAATATTTTTGTTGATTATTTGTAATATAACTTAATATAGGATGATGCATTATCTTTTAGGATTAGATTTATTATTTTATTAGGAATTAAGGTTGGGTTAAAATATTATCTTTAGTTATTATTATTTTATTAGGAATTAGAGTTAAGACATGTTTAGTTTATTATTATTTTATTCATTAGTTATTTAGGACCTTTAGAACTCAGCCCCTATATAAAGGAGGCTTCATTCTACTTTGTAAATGAGATTTCTTTGATTAATAATACAACGAGAGTTCGTTTTTGCAAGTGTTGATTGCCTTGCGCCTTCAAAGCTTCTTCTCCTAGAGTTCTTTCAAGTTCTTGTGAGGGAGATTAATCTTCACACTCTAATTTGCCTTTTCATCGCGACTAGGAGGGTTGGTTAGAGCCATTTATCGTGTTTGCCTTTTCATTGCGACTAGGAGGGCTCGATAGGACACTTATCCATCTATTTTTCCACAAATCCATCCGCACCATCAATCATCTTTACCGTTCACCTTCATAAGGGAGATCTTTTGATTTCTTTATTATCTTATTTCATCTTTCATTTATTTATCTTTTGTTTATTTTATTCTAATCGTGTTGTCTTGATTCCAGCACATAAAAGAAACCCTAAACAATCCTAGCGACTGCCGCCACCTTCCCATATTCATCACCTTTGTTCTTCATCGAGTCTAGAGCTTTCTAGGTTTGATTCTTCAACAAGAGCAACGTTCATCAATCCGCCACCGCTTCCCTATCACCTTGCTGCCATGTAATAATATGGTAATGTGAGCTATGATTGAAGGTCATGAGCTAAATATATCATCTCATAATATGTGTAAGATAATGCATGAAGCTTAAGAGCTAATATAAATGCATATGATCTAATAAAACGAATTATAATGATGCTGCCTTGATGTATATAAGGTAATCATGTTTAATATGATTATAAAACTATCCTAATATGCTTAAATATCAATGTTCATGTTGTGTTCGTACTAAGTTATTCTTTAACTATTAAAACATTATATAACATAACATAGGAGGGTGTTAAGTTATCAAATGAATCAAAAGCTTCAAGACACTTAGTTAGGAGAACTTCCCTGAATTGTTTGGCCCTTGACCTAGTAATGGGACCTTGTGGCATGACTTTCGGATCTGGGGTAGGTCTGACCATATCACTTTCTTTTTGTAGGTGCATGTTCGGCCACATAAAGGGAGCTGACTTAAAGCTAGAATCGGAGTCTAGGAGCTAAGGAAACTTGAATAGGACAACTCTGGGACAGCTCAAGAACATTTTGGGACAAAGTTGCTAGCTGACCCCGAGCTCATAGCTGACTTGAGCTGGACTTTTGAGCTAGCTAGAGGTTTCATTTCAGCTGGAGAGTTGCACCATCATCACCACCACACAGAGTACTTCAAATATGGTCTATGTCAATTTTTGTGGATTCGTAACTTTTCGCGAATAGTTTCCATTCCAAGAGGTGCCTTTTCACAAGGAGATGTCCTATGACTCATCTTCATGTAATTCATCTATGGCCAGCTCATCTTAAGCTCAAACACATGGAAATTAGCTCAAATGATGAAAGGTTACCTTCCACAAATGTGACCTTTCATGACAAGTTGCTGCCCATTGAAGACCATGATACCTAGATGCACGCTGGAATCTAAGTCACGCCTAGTTGCTACCTATCTTCATTCCATGGACTTCGAGACATCATCCTATGGTTGCAACCTCACCAAAGCCTTGCAAGAAGACCCATGTGCGTTCAAGTAGGCTTCCATGTGCATCATTCGAGCATGTGCACTCCATGTGACATCAAATTGGCGCCAAAACACCAAGGGATGCTTCCTATTCGGCCAAAGACCTTTCCTCTTCATTTTGGCACCCAAATAACTTCCAAATGCATTCAAAACATCCTTAGGGCCGAACCAACACATAACCTGATATAGTCACATCTACACCAGATCCGGAGGTCATGCCACACGGTCCCATTACTAGGTCAAGGGCCAAACAATTCAGGGAAGTTCTCTTAACTAAGTGTCTTGAAGCTTTTGATTCATTTGATAACTTAACACTCTCTTATGTTATGTTATATAATGTTTTAATAGCTAAAGAATAACTTAGTATGAACACATCTTACACATTGTTATTTTTAATATGTTAAGCATGTTAGGATAGTTTTATTATCATATTAAGCATGATTATTATATATACATCAAGGCAGCATACTTATAATGCATTTCATTAGTTTATTTGCATTCATATTAACTCTTAGGCTTTATACATTATCTTACACATATTAGGAGATGATGTACTTAGCTCATGACCATCATACTTAGCTCACATTACCATAAACAAACATGGCAACAAGGTATTTAGCTCGTTTTAGCTCAATGTCATGAACTTACCTTGTTTCCTTGCACATATAGGTACAATGGAGTGTGATGCACATTGAGGTAGCTTGGTGAATGATTTGGACGTCATATATAGCTCACAAACAGCTCACAAAGTACAAGGTAGCTCATGGAATGCTAAGGGAAGCTCGATTCAGCTGGAGAAGCTTCAGGCTAGCTAAACTTAGCTAGTTGGACTATTTGAAGCTGAGTTGCTAAAAGTGATGATAAAGGTAGCTGAATGTAGCTGAACATGCTGTTATGGAGCTCAAAAGGACTCGGTTAGGAAGATCATTCACAAACAGCCCCATGCTTGCTAGCTAGCTCAACACTCAATCTAGCTTGGAGGAGACACATGCACGCCTAAGAAGAAGCACATGACCAGCCATCATCCAATGCACATGGGTGCACCACAAGGCTTCCTAGAACACCCATGTGCCGTGCATATGACCAGCCCCCATGTGCCTTGCATGTGAACTCATTTAGGCGCCAAGATGAAGAGCCCTCTCCCTATTCGGCCAAGCATCATCTCCCATCCAAATTGGCGCCAACTTGAGGAGACACAAGAACTATTCGGCCAAGGATCATTTCCCTGCATCTAGGGTCGAACCATCCTCTCTTTTAGCATTTAAATTATGTCTTTATAGGGAGATACATAGGCTGGCCGAATCATCTTGTATTTATTCGGCCATGTCTCTCCATTTCCTATAAATAGGAAAACATTCCATCATTTGTAGGTATACCTTTTTATTCAATTAAAGTGAGATTATTCTCTTCTTAAGTCCTGGTGACTTTTTATCGACTTATCAAGTATTTTATACTTGTGGCGTCAACCCCTTCCTTTCATCTTGATACTTCTGGTTCCTAGTTCATATAACTAGTGGGTCAAAGTACTTAACACCATCCCTTGAAGAAACAATATAAAGATTGGGTCTCTGCTCTATATAGCATTGGTTCTTCTTTGAGATTTCTTCAAGATACTATCCTCACAACATCCTTTTATTTCATCACCATAACCATAGCCTTATCAACTATCTTCTGTTTCCATTACTCATTGTTTAAATAGCCTACCAATTCACCCATACGTCTACCACCCTTAACCATTCTATTTTGAGCCATTCACTTTGCAGGTTGTTTTGCTTCCTTCCTAGATCCACAATCATTTGAAAAGGTACAAGTACCATACATCAAGCGGTAATCAGAGCTTTGGTGGAAGAAGCAACGTGCAACAACAACAAAAAGAAAAATACAAAAAGAAGTGCAAAAGTGAAGTGCAAAGTCAAAGAAAAAGAAAAAAATCAGCAAAGAAAATTGAAGGACTCAAAAGTCAAAGCACTCAAAAAGAAGATCATATTGGCACCTTTGTTACCAAGCCAAGTTCAGGAATGTCAAGTGACCCTCAAATCACGCATAGAAGAATGGGAGAAAGAAAAGAAGGCCAAAGAAATCCATACTCCAAAGATGAATATCTATGCCAGCAGAGGAGATATTCGGAAACATTTATCAACTAAGAAAGTTCTACTTATACTTATGTATAAGGAAAGTTTTCTTCTTACTAACCCTCTTAAAGGTTTGCCTTCTTCTATTTCTAATCTTTTGCAGGAATTTGAGGATATGTTTCCTGAGGAAATTCCCGATGGATTGCCACCGATTAGAGGAATTGAACATCAAATTGATTTCATTCCTGGAGCCACCATTCCTAATAGACCAGCATATAGGAGCAATCCTGAAGAAACAAAGGAATTGCAAAGACAAGTCACAGAACTCCTAAACAAAGGTTACATTCGAGAAAGCTTAAGTCCATGTACTGTCCCCGTTTTGTTGGTACCAAAGAAAGATGGAACTTGGAGAATGTGCATGGATTGTAGAGCAGTGAATCAAATCACTATCAAATATAGGCACCCTATACCTCGGTTGGATGATATGCTTGATGAACTTAGCGGGGCCAATATCTTCTCCAAAATTGATTTGAAAAGTGGCTACCATCATATAAGAATAAAGGAAGGTGATGAGTGGAAATCTGCGTTCAAGACCAAACAAGGTTTGTATGAATGGTTAGTCATGCCTTTTGGCTTGTCTAATGCCCCTAGTACCTTTATGCGTTTAATGAATCATGTCCTTCGGCCTTATATTGGTAAGTTTTGTGTTGTTTACTTTGATGATATCTTGATATACAGTAAGTCATTGAAAGATCATGTTGAACACTTACGATCTATTCTTAGCACTTTGAGAGAAGAGCATTTATATGCTAATCTCAAGAAGTGTGATTTTTGTACTAATCAAGTTACTTTTTTAGGCTTTATTGTAAGTTCACAGGGATTATCAGTGGATCCAGAGAAGATTAAGGCAATACAAGAATGGCCAAAACCGGTTAATGTCAGTCAAGTTCGAAGTTTCCATGGATTAGCCAGTTTTTACAGAAGGTTTGTACCAAACTTTAGTTCCATTGCTGCACCCTAACAGGGATTATTAAGAAGAATTCAAACTTCTCTTGGGGCAATGAACAAGACAAATCTTTCAACGAACTCAAAGATTGTTTGACAAAGGCCCCATTACTAGTCTTGCCAAACTTTGAGAAAACATTTGAAGTTGAATGTGATGCTTCCGGAATTGGAATTGGTGTTGTTTTAAGTCAAGAAGGAAAACCCATTGCCTATTTTAGTGAAAAACTAAATGGTGCAACTCTGAACTATCCAACATATGACAAAGAGATGTATGCACTCATTCGAGCATTGGAAACTTGGCAGCACTACTTATTGCCAAAGGAATTCGTGATACACACTGACCATGAAGCATTAAAGCATATCAAAGGACAACACAAACTCAACAAGAGACATGCCAAATGGGTTGAATTTCTTGAGTCTTTTCCCTATGTCATCCACTATAAGAGAGGAAAGGATAATGTCGTGGAAGATGCTCTTTCACGCAGGTATGTCTTACTTAACACTTTGGATTCCAAACTTCTTGGTTTTTCATTTATTAAGGAACATTATGCTACTGATTTGGACTTTGGAGAAAGGTATAAGTTATGTGAAACAGGTGCTCATGATAAGTATTATCAGCATGATGGATATCTTTTCAAAGAAGGACGATTATGTATTCCACAAGGTTCCATAAGAGAAGTGTTAACCAAAGAAGCACATGAAGGAGGACTCATGGGACACTTTGGAGTTGAAAAGACTCTTAGCATTCTGAAAGAACACCTCTTTTGGCCAAAGATGAAAAGGTATGTTGAAAAGGTATGTGAAAGGTGTTTAGTATGTAAAAGGGCAAAATCAAGAGTCATGCCTCATGGATTATATATGCCCTTGCCAATACCAACCATGCCATGGATAGATATTTCAATGGACTTTGTTTTAGGTTTACCAAAAAACAAAGAGTGGAAAGGATTCAATATTTGTGGTAGTTGATCGATTCTCCAAAATGGCTCACTTTATACCATGTCACAAGACTGATGATGCTATTCTTGTTGCCAACTTATTCTTCCGAGAAGTGGTAAGGTTACATGGACTTCCTCGAACCATTGTGTCAGATAGAGACGTTAAGTTCCTAAGTCATTTTTGGAGGATTTTGTGGAGTAAAATAGGCACAAAACTACTATTCTATACTACATGTCATCCTCAAACGGATGGTCAAACTGAAGTAGTTAATAGAGTTTTATCAACGCTACTACGATCCATCATCAAGAAAAATATTAAGACATGGGAAGAATGCCTACCACACGTGGAATTTGCTTACAACCGAACCATTCACTCGGCAACTAAACATTCTCCATTTGAGGTAGTGTATGGTTTCAATACTTTAACTCCTTTGGACTTACTTCCTTTACCTTATGATCAGATAGTGAACAAAGATGGAAAGAACAAAGCAGAATTTGTTAAAAGACTCCATCAACAAGTCAAGGACAATATTGAGAGAAGAACAAGACAATATGAACAACAAGCAAACAAAGCAAGGAAGAAGGTAACTTTTGACGTAGGAGATTGGGTTTGGGTACACTTTAGGAAGGAAAGATTCCCAAACCAAAGGAAGTCTAAACTACTACCCCGAGGAGATGGTCCATTTCAGATTATAGAAAAGATCAACGATAATGCCTATAAAATTGAATTGCCCAGTGAGTTTGGTGGCGTCAGTGCTTCATTCAATATCACTGACTTATCTCCCTTTGAGGATGGACACGATTTGGGGACAAATCGCTTAAAAGAAGGGGGGATGATATAGTCACGTCTACACCAGATCCGGAGGTCATGCCACACGGTCCCATTACTAGGTCAAGGGCCAAACAATTCAGGGAAGTTCTCTTAACTAAGTGTCTTGAAGCTTTTGATTCATTTGATAACTTAACACTCTCTTATGTTATGTTATATAATGTTTTAATAGCTAAAGAATAACTTAGTATGAACACATCTTACACATTGTTATTTTTAATATGTTAAGCATGTTAGGATAGTTTTATTATCATATTAAGCATGATTATTATATATACATCAAGGCAGCATACTTATAATGCATTTCATTAGTTTATTTGCATTCATATTAACTCTTAGGCTTTATACATTATCTTACACATATTAGGAGATGATGTACTTAGCTCATGACCATCATACTTAGCTCACATTACCATAAACAAACATGGCAGCAAGGTATTTAGCTCGTTTTAGCTCAATATCATGAACTTACCTTGTTTCCTTGCACATATAGGTACAATGGAGTGTGATGCACGTTGAGGTAGCTTGGTGAATGATTTAGACGTCATATATAGCTCACAAACAGCTCACAAAGTACAAGGCAGCTCATGGAATGCTAAGGGAAGCTCGATTCAGCTGGAGAAGCTTCAGGCTAGCTAAACTTAGCTAGTTGGACTATTTGAAGCTGAGTTGCTAAAAGTGATGATAAAGGTATAAGAATGTAGCTGAACATGCTGTTATGGAGCTCAAAAGGACTCGGCTAGGAAGATCATTCATAAACAGCCCCATGCTTGCTAGCTAGCTCAACACTCAAGCTAGCTTGGAGGAGACACATGCACGCCTAAGAAGAAGCACATGACCAGCCATCATCCAATGCACATGGGTGCACCACAAGGCTTCCTAGAACACCCATGTGCCGTGCATATGACCAGCCCCCATGTGCCTTGCATGTGAACTCATTTAGGCGCCAAGATGAAGAGCCCTCTCCCTATTCGGCCAAGCATCATCTCCCATCCAAATTGGCGCCAACTTGAGGAGACACAAGAACTATTCGGCCAAGGATCATTTCCCTCCATCTAGGGCCGAACCATCCTCTCTTTTAGCATTTAAATTATGTCTTTATAGGGAGATACATAGGCTGGCCGAATCATCTTGTATTTATTCGGCCATGTCTCTCCATTTCCTATAAATAGGAAAATATTCCATCATTTGTAGGTACACCTTTTTATTCAATTAAAGTGAGATTATTCTCTTCTTAAGTCCTGGTGACTTTTTATCGACTTATCAAGTATTTTATACTTGTGGCGTCAACCCCTTCCTTTCATCTTGATACTTCTGGTTCCTAGTTCATATAACTAGTGAGTCAAAGTACTTAACACCATCCCTTGAAGAAACAATATAAAGATTGGGTCTCTGCTCTATATATCATTGGTTCTTCTTTGAGATTTCTTCAAGATACTATCCTCACAACCATCCTTTTATTTCATCACCATAACCATAGCCTTATCAACTATCTTCTGTTTCCATTACTCATTGTTTAAATAGCCTACCAATTCACCCATACGTCTACCACCCTTAACCATTCTATTTTGAGCCATTCACTTTGCAGGTTGTTTTGCTTCCTTCCTAGATCCACAATCATTTGAAAAGGTACAAGTACCATACATCATAACCATTCGGCCAAGAGCATTTATCTGCATTAAAATTATGTATTTTCATTAAAAATCATGTGTTTTCAAAGGGGTTTCAACCTTAGCCGAACCATCATGTGTTTATTCGGCCTAAACCCTTTGAAAACTATAAATAGGCTATTGTATTTCATTTGTAACTCAACCCTTTGATAAATTAAAACCCTTGTGGGATTATTCTCTCTTCAAGTTCTTTTTAGAACTATATCGATTAAGCAAGCTTTTCTAAAGTTTGTGGCGTCAATCCTTCCATTGATACTTCTGGTTCCTAGTTCATATAACTAGTGGGTCAAAGTCCTTGCTACCATCCCTTATAAAACTTATAAGAAAAGGGTATTTGCTCTTTATAACATTAGTTCTTTCTCAGTTTTAAAGATACTATTTCCATCACCATCTTTCCATCACCACCGTTCATCATTTTCACGCCAATTCTATCACCATCCCATTATCATATTCATCACCATTCCCTTAACCATTGAATTATCCATCAACTATCATCAAGAATCTCGTGCATCATCACCAATGGTGGCCGAATTCTCTTACAATTGAAGGACAATTCAACAACACTTCCGCAGCCCATCTTTGATAACATTTCTTTCCATTTCCTTTCTTATCATTTCCTTTCTTCTTTCATTTCTTATTTATATTTCCATCTTAATCATTTCTTTCTTTTTAATTTTGCAGATTACTTATCAATTTAAAGTGTAGTATTTGGTATCTCTCCTAGATCGGGAAACAACAAGGTTGCCAACTTCTCCATTGTTGAAGAAGCCTTGTTAGCCTTACATCAAGCAGTAATCAGAGCTTAGTCAGATTGACAATCAAGTGCTGCAACAAAAAAGAAATAGAAAGAAGAAAAATAAACAAAAAGAAAAAAAAGACTCCTATAACAAATTTGGAGTGCAAAAGAAAGAAAAAAAAAAGAAGAAAAAAATTCAAAGAAAAAGAAAAGTAAAAAAAGTTGCTGATATAAGCACGCCCTACTCCACTTAGTGAGGTAAGACTTGCACTTTGATTGTAGGACCTAGGAAGGTAGCAAGTGTTCCTGAAATAATAAGGCTTTAAAGAAAATGGTTAAATATGAATGAGTAAGATTGTAAGATAGAAATAAAAACTAAATAGATGAAGATGATGATATGTTTAAAATGATTTAAAGAAGTATTTGTATATGCAACATTGTTATGGTGATGGAAGAGTGAAGTATGGAAATGGTAGTGAAGAATGAAGATAGTATCTCAAGAAACAAAGGAATCAAACTAAGCTATATTAAAGCTTAACCCTAGACCTTATAGAAACTTGAGGGATGGTGTTTAAGGACTTTGAACCTTTAAGTATATTAAACCAAAGAACCAAAAGTAGCAGGGTGGATAGAAGATAGGCGACGCCACAAGCACAAGAGCACTTGATAAGTCGATATAGTTCTTAAAGAACTAGAAAGAGATAAAATCTCACAAGTTTTGATTAAACAAGTTGGTTAATTTAGAAAATGAAACCTAAACTATTTATAGGCCTAAGGATTCATAGGATACATATACAAGCTTTAATGAGTGAACATTCATGGATGAATGTTCATACGTTAAGTAGATACAAAGCATGGCTTAGGTGAATGAATTTGATGAATGGATGTTCTTTTTTTAATGGAATGCATCCTTTGGCTGAATTCATCCCACCTTGTGTGAACTTGTTGATTTTTCTTCTATGGATGAATGTTCATGAATATATCTTGGCTGAAATTCTTCCCCCCTGTGTGAACATGACTATTTGGCTTCTTGCATGAATATGCATGAATGGAAGAACTTAAAAAGCCTTTGAATGAATCCTTGCACCTCCTCACAAATGTGCTGATTCATTTTAATATTCTTTTCTTTTCCATGCATGTCTTCATTAATTCCTCCCATGCATAAGTCCTTTGAAGGAGATGAATGGCTGCAAATCCCGTATTTATTTCCAGCATGCATTGTCTTCAGTAATCTGGGCATATAGTGGGCTTCCAATATCAGATTGATACGATTAAAAGTGCGTTGGAAATCTAAGAGATAGGGGATTAAATGTTAATAAGACTTCATCACCCAAAGATGCTTGGAAAATGTTCAAAAATGACGATCAATCTGACTGACGTGAACTGTCCATCCAACTCTTCAATTGCCTTCAGTCTACTTAGCATCCAATGTACCTAGACAAAGTATGTAAACAAATAATTAGATAGTAATTGAGCTATTATAATTATGAATACATTATGCCACCTATGTTATGAATGCAAATGCGCTAACTATGAATGCATATGCATTGAATGAGTTATATAAAGATGTGAATTAATAAGTCATGCATGAATATCATATATTATACATATAAATGATAGCATATAACATTCAAGCATAATTAAGAATAAGATAAACATATTCACATGACATGTAATGCATAAATAAGTAAATAAATAATAAAATAAGGCAAGCCTCCCTTAGAATCAACAAGGTAGAATGTCCATGAAGTGATCATGTGTTGAAGAAGTTTGATCCTTGGCATGATCGCATCATTCCCCCCTTCTTTAGAGCGATTTATCCTCAAATCGAATGCTTCTGTCATTGATTGATCGATTGGTGTAAGAAAGAATGAATGAAGATCATTATGCCTATTAGGGTATGCATGAATTTCTTTGAATCCTTCAAGTAGGTAAGTCACCCCAACTTTAGTCTTTGTACCCTTCCACATTATGAATCTTGAATAGTTGGATAATGCTCGTTTCTTTTTTCTTGAATTGACGATCACAAGCAAGAACACTTCCATGTAAATGATTCAATTGCTGTAAAATAGAAATAAGTTAGAAAATGAAGCATAATTAACAACGTGAATGAACGTACAAGATTCACTAAGGTTCATGAATGGAATTTGATTCGTTGAAACTTCCCTTTCATAAGGTTCATTGTATCTTGAATATGAAGTGAATGTACTTCGAATGTCAAAGAGCACATGCTTTGGAATACCAAATGTTACAACCTTTGGAACTTCAATGGATAAATGTGATTCATCAATTTGCAATGGTATGGCATTTGGAATAACCTGCAAATCAAATGAAAGAATATGAAGAAAAGATTGATTAGTAGAAAGTAAAACTTCCTTTTCCTCACATTTTTTTCTCTCATGCTCATGTCCCTTTTGATATTTCTCTTCTTCATACTTCTTTTGTATGCTCTATTTGCATTTTTGTTTTTTTAGTTCCACTCTCACACTCAAGTTTTTCTTCATACTCAATCTTTTCAATATTCTCATTTTCAACTACTCCAAATGTCTTTGTTTTCTCAAAATGTTCTTTTTGCATAGCATCAATGTTTTTCTTAAGATGTTGTTGATCTTGAAGTACTTGGTGTGATGGTGATGTGATCCAATTCAGCATCAAAAATGAACTTGCATCTCTAACCTTTCTCAATAATCTAAGGGGGATTTTCTTTAACTTAATCTTTCTTTATACCATAGTTATGATAATAGCTTACATACATTATATTTATAGTTATGATGATGATATTATGAATGTATGAAGTTATTATTATAAACCACATATTATATGATTATATTTTATATTATTTAGCTTATTATATGCTTTCTTTTGTAGGTACATGTTCGGCCACATCATTGGAGCTGATTTAAAGCCAGCATTGGAGTCATTGAGCTAAGGAAACTTGACTAGGATAACTCCAAGATAGCTCAAGGACATTTTGAGACAAAGTTGTCAGCTGACCTCCGAGCTCATACCTCACTTGAGCTGGACTTTTGAGCTAGTTAGAGACCTCTTTTCAGTTGGAGAGTTGCACCATCATCTTCACCACACATAGAACTACAAATATGGTTTAGGTCAAATTTTGTGAATTCGTACCTTTTCGTGAAGAGTTGCCAATCCGAGAAGTGCCCTTTCACAAGGAGCTGTCCTAAGACTCATCGTCATGTATTTCATCTAAGGCCATCTCATCTTTAGCTCAAACACATGGGAAGTAGCTCAAATGATGAAAAGATGCTTCACACAAATATGCCGTTTCATAATTAGTTGTTTCCCCATTGATGACATGCCACCTAGACGTTTGATGTAAGGCTAACCAGGCTTCTTCAATAATGGAGAAGTTGGCAACCTTGTTATTTCCCGATCTAGGAGAGACACCAAATGCTACACCTTAAATTGTAAAGTAATCTGCACAAAGAAGAATGATTGGTTAAGTAAATGAGTAATTAAGAAAGGAAATGGAAAGAATTGAAATGGATAGAATAATTATTAAAGAAGGGTTTTGGAAGTGTTGTAGAATGATCCTTCAAGTGATGATGGATTCGGCCTCCAATGGTGGTGATGGACGAATGCCTTGCTGAGGATGAAGGATAATTTCAAAGATAAAGAAATGGAAATTTAGAAGTTGGTGATAATATAGGCGTGATATGGTGATGGAATATAGTGATGATATAGGCGTGATAATGGTGATGGACAGATTGTATCTTATAAAAACTAAGAAGGAACCAATGCTATAAAAGAGCAAAGACCCATTTCTTATAAGTTTTATAAGGGATGGTATGAAAGGACTTTGACCCACTAGTTATTTAAACTAGGAACCAGAAGTATCAAGGTGAAGGAATGACGCCACAAGCTTTAGAAAGGCTTGTTTAATCGATATAGTTCTAAAAATAACTTGAAGAGAGAATAATCTCACAAAGGATTTATAATTATCAAAGGGTTATTTTACAAATGAAATATCCAAGCCTATTTATAGGCTAGCATAGGTTTGGCCGAATAAATAGGTGTCCATTCGGCTAAATACATGACTATTAAATAGAAATACATGATGTTTTAATGAATGAAGATGTCCTTGGCCAAATGGTCTCCTTGCTCTTCATCTTGGCGCCAATATTGAATCAAAAGGATGCTTAGGCCGAATAGAGAGAACCCTCTTCATTTTGGCACCCATTTCATCCACACGCATGGCACATGTGTGGGATGGTCATGAGGCACTCACATGGGTGGCTTGGGGTCTTATGGTGTGTCTCCTACTTGGCGTGAAGTTGAGCAGCAACTTAGGTGTGACTTTGCATCCAACTTGCTTCTAGATGACATGGCATCAATGGGGCAGTAACTATTTATGAAAGGTCACATTTGTGGAAGGCAACCTTTCATCATTTGAGCTACTTCCCATGTGTTTGAGCTGAATATGAGCTGGCCATAGATGTAATACATGTCAATGAGTCTTAAGACAACTCCTTGTGAAAGGGCACTTCTCGGATTGGAAACTCTTCGCGAAAAGGTACGAATTCACAAAATTTGACCTAGACCATATTTGTAGTGCTCTGTGTGGTGAAGATGATGGTGCAACTATCCAGTTTAAAATAAGTCTCTAGCTAGCTCAAAAGTCCAGCTCAAGTGAGCTATGAGCTCGGAGGTCAGCTGATAACTTTTCATCATTTCTTCTTCATGATCTCCCGGGTCATCTTATGGAAGTTTTCCTAGCTTATTGACTCCCATACTAGCTTTGAATTAGCTCCTATCAGTGGCCGAACATGTACCTACAAAAGAAAGCTTTTATAAGCTAAGTAATATAAAATATAAATATATAAATATGTGGTTCATAGATTATATTATATGTCAGCATAAAACATATTATATAATCTATTGTTTGGGGATGTATTCTTAAATGATTAAAAGGTTTTAATGCATTTGGTAGTAAGAGCTTCCCTGAATAGTTTGGCTCTTGATCGAGTTATTGGTCCATGTGGCATTACTTCCATATCCTTTGAAGATGGTGTTGGTGTGCTCACATCATCCCCCCTTCTTTTATGCGATTTGTCCCCAAATTGTCATCATCCTTGATTGGAGATAGATCTGCTATATTGAAGGTGGCACTTATATTGTATTCTCCGAGAAGATCCAACTTGTATGCATTGTCATTAATTTTCTCAATGATTTGAAAGGGACCGTCTCCTCTTGGTAAAAGCTTAGATTTCCTTTTAATAGGAAACCTTTCTTTTCGCAAATGCACCCATACCCAATCTCCAACTTCCAAATGGAGTGGTTTACGTCCCTTATTGGCTTGTTGCTCGTACTGTTTTGTTCTTCTCTCAATATTGTACCGAACTTGTTCATGTAATTTCTTGATGAACTCAACCTTGTTCTTGCCATCCTTGTTAACCATTTGTTCTTGGGGTAGAGGGAGAAGGTCCAAAGGAGTTAAGGGATTGAATCCATACACTACCTCAAACGCTGAAGTTTTTATGGCTGAATGAACTAACTGATTGTAAGCAAAGTCAACATGTGGTAGGCAGTCTTCCCAAGTCTTTATGTTTTTCTTAATGATGGCTCTCAACAATGTTGATAGTACTCTATTGACTACCTCTGTATGCCCATCAGTTTGGGGGTGACAGGTTGTTGAAAACAATAATTTAGTTCCAAGTTTGTTCCATAATGTTCTCCAGAAATGGCTAAGGAACTTAACATTTCGATCAGAAACAATGGTCCTTGGTATGCCGTGTAATCTCACAACTTCTTTGATGAATAGATTAGCCACATGGGTTGCATCATCAGTTTTGTGACATGGTATAAAATGGGCCATTTTGGAGAACCGATCAACCACCACAAATATAGAATCTCGTCCATTTCTTGCTTTTTGCAGACCCATAACAAAATCCATGGAAATATCAACCCATGGTACTATAGGAATGGGAAGAGGTGTGTAAAGTCCATGAGGCATGACCTTTGACTTAGCCTTTTTGCAAACGATGCATCTATCACAAACCCGTTCAACATCCCTTTTCATCTTAGGCCAATAGAGATGCTCTTTCAAGATTTCCAATGTCTTACCAATTCCAAAATGCCCCATGAGTCCTCCTTCATGTGCTTCTCGTACCAATACTTCTCGAAAGGAACCTTGCGGAATACACAGCCTTTCTTCCTTGAATAGGTACCCATCATGTCTATAGAATTTCTCCACTGCACCTTTTTCACAAGACTTGTATTTCTCTCCAAAATCATGGTCATTTGGCATGTCGTTTGTTGAGTTTGTGTTAGCCTTTAATATGCTTCAATGCTTCATGATCAGTATGGATGACAAACTCATTGGGCCATAGATAGTGTTGCCACGTTTCTAAAGCCCTTATAAGAGAATACATCTCTTTGTCATAAATGGGGTAGTTTAGTGAAGCACCACTTAACTTTTCATTAAAGTATGCAACTGGTCGTCCTTCTTGAGTCAAAACGGCACCTATACCAATTCCAGAAGCATCACATTCTATTTCAAAAGTTTTGTCAAAATTAGGAAGTACCAGAAGTGGTGCTTTAGTCAAGCATTCCTTGATGGCCGTGAATGCTTCTTCTTGTTCTTTGCCCCATTCAAAGGTGGAATTCTTTTTAATTACCCCAGTTAAGGGAGAGGCAATAGAACTAAAGTTGGGCACAAATCTCCGGTAAAAGCTTGCAAGTCCATGGAAACTTCTGACTTGGCTTATTGATGTAGGTCTCGGCCAGTCTTGAATTGCTTTAATCTTTTCCGGATCTACTTCAAGTCCCTGTGAACTTACAATAAATCCTAAGAATGTAAGCTTATTAGTGCAAAAAGAACATTTTTGAAGGTTGGCATAAAGTTTCTCTTTTTGGAGAGTTTCAAGTACTGACCTCAAATATTGCACATGATCATCCAAAGTATGACTATAAATCAAAATATCATCGAAATATACCACAAAAAACTTACCAATAAAGGCCTGGAGTACATGGTTCATTAACCTCATGAAAGTACTAGGTGCATTGGTTAGTCCAAAGGGTATAACCAACCATTCGTACAATCCTTGCTTTGTCTTGAAAGCGGTTTTCCATTCATCTCCTTCTCGCATCCTAATCTGATGATATCCACTTTTAAGGTCAATTTTGGAGAAGATAGTGGCACCACTTAATTCGTCCAGCATATCATCAAGCCTTAGAATTGGATAACGGTATTTGATGGTAATTTGATTAATTGCTCGGCAATCTACACACATTCTCCATGATCCATCCTTCTTTGGTACAAGCAAAACAGGAACAACGCATGGACTTAGGCTTTCTCGAATATACCCCTTTTCCATTAACTCACCAACCTATTTTTGAAGTTCCTTTGTTTCCTCCGGATTACTTCTATAGGCTGGTTTGTTTGGGATGGTTGCACCGGGAATGAAATCGATTTGATGTTCAATTCCTCGAAGGGGTGGAAGTCCTCTTGGTATATCTTCTGGAAACATGGCTTCGAATTCCTGTAAAAGAGAAATAACAGAAGAAGGCAAACCTTCTTGGAGATTAGTTAAAAATAGACTTTCCTTGTACATTAGTACAATTAAAGCCTTATGTGACAACAAGTGTTTCCGAATCTCCTTTCTTCCAGCATAGATGTTCAATGCTTTAGTCGTCTCTTTTTCATTATTTTTGAATGAATCCATGCTTTTCTTCAAATGAATCTGATCTTCATTCACTTGACTAGGAGATAGTGGCGTCAAAGTGAATTTCTTATCATTATGAATGATAGTATATCTGTTGGTAAAACCATCATGGATTGCTCTTCAGTCGAATTGCCATGGTCTTCCCAAAAGTATATGTCCAGCATCCAGTGGTACAACATCACATAGAACTTCATCTTGATATTTACCAATTGAAAATGGAATGACAACTTGCTTTGTGATTCTTACTTCTCCACCGTCATTTAACCATTGAAGTTTATATGGATTTGGATGCTTGGAAGTCTTCAGGCCAAGTTTTTCCACCATAAGAGTGCTTGCAACATTCGTACAACTTCCTCCATCTATGATCATAAAACAAACTTTGTTGTTTACATGACAATGAGTATGGGAGATGTTTTCTCTTTGATCATCTTCTATGATTTGAGTGCTCAAAGCCTTTTTAATGACAAAAGCTTGTCTTGAAACTGAATGGAAATCAAACAATTCTTATGACATGGTTAGTAAAATGAATTGAAAACCTTACCAGCACACTCACAAAACCTCACTTGATCACTCCAAGAAAATTCAGATTGCACTCCACTCACTCTCGTGTTTGCACTCGAGGATATGTTCCTTGGCTTTTTCTTGATCCCCCTTCTGATCTTACCCTCTCGTTTGCCTTTTACCGCTCAATTCTCTCTTGTGGGTCCTTTTTAAGAAATAACTCAAGATTAAGCAAATTTCTTTAGTTTGTGCATCGGTTTAGAATGGTTAGGAATAGAAAATGGTTATGATAAGGGTAGTATAGAAAAAAGTTTAGAAAAAGATATGGTAATGAAATAAGAAAAGAAGAAAGAATAAAGAAATGAAATGATAAAAAAAACGAAGATAACTTACAACTCAAGTTGCAACACTTACTATCTTCCTTCACAAGAAACAACAAGGATACCACTATCAAGTTTGTTGTTGGGGCAGATTGTAATATGCTTCTCTTCGAGTGTATTTGCAACTTTCTTCACTTTTTCTTTGCTTTTGATTTTCTTCTTTTCTTTCTTTTGCACTCCAATTTTGTTGTAGGAGTCTTTTCTTTTTCTTTTTCTTTTCTTATTTCTCGTTGCTTTTTTGTTGTTGTAGCACTTTGAATGTCAATCCACCAAAGCTCTGATTACCGCTTGATGTAAGGCTAACCAGGCTTCTTCAATAATGGAGAAGTTGGCAACCTTGTTATTTCCCGATCTAGGAGAGACACCAAATGCTACACCTTGAATTGAAAAGTAATCTGCACAAAGAAGAATAATTGGTTAAGTAAATGAGTAATTAAGAAAGGAAATGGAAAGAATTGAAATGGATAGAATAGTTATCAAAGAAGGGCTGCGGAAGTGTTGTAGAATAATCCTTCAAGTGATGATGGATTCGGCCTCCAATGGTGGTGATGGACGAATGCCTTGTTGAGGATGAAGGATAATTTCAAAGATGAAGAAATGGAAATTTAGAAGTTGGTGATAATATAGACGTGATATGGTGATGGAATATAGTGATGATATAGGCGTGATAATGGTGATGGACAGATTGTATCTTATAAAAATTAATAAGGAACCAATGCTATAAAAGAGCAAAGACCCGTTTCTTATAAGTTTTATAAGGGATGGTATGAAAGGACTTTGACCCACTAGTTATTTAAACTAGGAACCAGAAGTATCAAGGTGAAGGAATGACGCCACAAGCTTTAGAAAGGCTTGTTTAATCGATATAGTTCTAAAAAGAACTTGAAGAGAGAATAATCTCACAAAGGATTTATAATTATCAAAGGGTTATTTTACAAATGAAATATCCAAGCCTATTTATAGGCTAGCATAGGTTTGGCCGAATAAATAGGTGTCCATTCGGCTAAATACATGACTATTAAATAGAAATACATGATGTTTTAATGAATGAAGATGTCCTTGGCCGAATGGTCTCCTTGCTCTTCATCTTGGCGCCAATTTTGAATCAAAATGATGCTTAGGCTGAATAGAGAGAATCCTTTTCATTTTGGCACCCATTTCATCCACACGCATGGCATATGTGTGGACTGGTCATGAGGCACTCTGATGTGAGGCAACCAGGCTTCTTCAATGATGGAGAAGTTGGCAACCTTGTTGTTTCCCGATCTAGGAGAGACACCAAATGCTACACCTTGGATTGAAAGTAATATGCACAAAAAGAAGAAGAATTGATTAAGTAATATGATAATTAAGAAATGAAAAGTAAATAGAAATGGAAAGATTTGAAATGGATAGAATAGTTATCAAAGATGGGCTGTGGAAGTGTTGAATAAATCTCCTTCAAGTGATGTTGACTTCGGCCTCCAATGGTGGTGATGAAGTATGCCTTGTTGATGAATGAAGGATGATTTAATGGTGATGAAATGGTAATGGAAGGATGATGTTATTGGCGTGATATGGTGATGGAATATGGTGATGATATAGGCGTGATAATGGTGATGGACAGATTGTATCTTATAAAACTAAGAAGGAACCAATGCTATAAAGGAGCAAAGACCCATTTCTTATAAGTTCTATAAGGGATGGTATGAAAGTACTTTGACCCACTAGTTATTTAAACTAGGAACCAGAAGTATCAATGAGGGAATGACGCCACAAGCATTAGAAAAGGCTTGCTTAATCGATATAGTTCTAAAAAGAACTTGAAGAGAGAATAATCTCACAAAAGGATTTTAATTATCAAAGGGTTAAGTTTACAAATGAATGCCAAAGCCTATTTATAGTTTTGTAAAGGCTTGGCCGAATAAATAGATGCCTTTTCAGCAAAGTACATGTCTTAAAACGAAAATAAATGATGCTTGGATGAGGGGAGATGTCTTTGGCCGAATGGTTCCCATAACTCTTCATCTTGGCGCCAATTTGAAGCATGATGATGTTTAGGCCGAATAGAGAGAAGCCTATTCATCTTGGCGCCTAATTCATTCACATGCAAAGCACATGGGTGGCTGGTCATGTGGCACTCACATGGTTGGTGTTGAATGCTTAAGGCGTGGACTCTTCCATGGTGTGTAGATGAATAGCAACTTAGGCTTGACTTGGCATCAAACATGTGTCTAGGTGACTTGGCATCAATGGGGCAGCAACTAATTATGAAAGGTCACATTTGTGTGAAACAACCTTTCATCATTTGAGCTACTTCCCATGAGTTTGAGCTGAAGATGAGCTGGCCATAGATGAATTGCATGAAGATGAGTCATAGGACAGCTCCTTGTGAAAGGTCACTTCTCGGATTGGCAACTCTTCGCGAAAAGGTACGAATTCACAAAATTTGACCTAGACCATATTTGTAGTGCTCTGTGTGGTGAAGATGATGGTGCAATTCTCCAGCTGTAATGAAGTCTCTAGCTAGCTCAAAAGTCCAGCTCAAGTGAGCTATGAGCTCGAGGGTCAGCTGACAACTTTTCACCATTTATTCTTCATGATCTCCCAAGTCATCCTATGTAAGGTTTCCTAGCTCATTGACTTCAATTCTGGCTTTAAATCAGCTCCCATGATGTGGCCGAACATGTATCTACAAAAGAAAGCATTTATAAGCAAGTAATATAAGATATAAATATGTGGTTCATAATAATAACTTCATACATTCATAATATCATCATCATAACTATAGATATAATGTATGTAAGCCATTATCATAACTATGGTATAAAGAAAGATTAAGTTAAAGAAAATCCCCCTTTGAACATTGAGAAAGGTTGGAGATGCAAGTCCATTTTTGATGCTGAATCGGATCACATCATCCCCCCCTTCTTTAAAGCGATTTGTCATCAAATCGAAGGGTGGTTTCTTTTCAACATTCCTCCATTCCATAGTTGCTGTTTCGTCAGAAATTGGGATCCCTTCTTTAGGCTCTTGAGTGAGATATGCCCATGTAATTTTGCTTTGAATATTGTGGTCCCTTGATATCCCAAAAGTGGTGTCTTTTAATACTACAATAGGCATGATCATTGGATTCTCATAGGTCACGTCCTTTGGTTCTTCTAAAGACACATTCTTTGAATGAAAATTGATGTCCTTTTGCTTTTCAATGGACACATCTTTTGGGTTCCCAAAGGTCACGTCTCCTAAATCTTCCTTTTGGCAATTGGTGCCTCTTGGTAAATCCTGCAAGTCAAAGGAAAAATCTGCATGTTCAAAGTTAGAATAATCATCTTTAACCTTGCATTTTGTCAATAGGCATTCTCGAATCAAGCACTTTGAAGAATAAGCACTTGTTTTTGGATCAGTTTCTTCCACAGTTGTTGTTTTTCCTTTCCTCACAGCCTCAACACTCTGTTTCATTCTGACTTGATCATTCTGAACTTGTTTAGGCGTTAAAGGAGTTAGGATAAACTTCTTTCCTTTATGGCTGAATGAGTATTGATTGGTAAAACAATCATGAATAGTCCTTTTGTCATATTGCCATGGCCTTCCAAGAAGTAGATGGCTAGCGTGCATAGGGACAACATCACACATAACCTCATCTTTGTATTTGCCAATGGAAAAAGGAACTATCACCTGTTTGCTAACGTTGAGTTCTCCTCGTTCATTGAGCCACTGCAACTTATATGGATTTGGGTGCTTCATTGTTTTCAAACCAAGTTTTTCCACCATTATTGTACTAGCCACATTAGTACAACTTCCACCGTCTATGATAACAAAACATACCTTTTCATTTATATGACATCGGGTATGGAATATGTTCTCTCGTTGTGCATTGTCTTCCGCAACTTGAAGATTCAAACTCCTTCTAATTACCAAGGCTTCTCCTTGATCAACTGGATCAGCAAGAGTTATTTCTTCATTGACTTCAATGGGTGCCTCTTCTTCCTCTTCTGGTTCTGATTCTATTTCACCATTTCCAAGTAAGAGCATGGTATTCCGGTTAGGACATTGTGTAGCTATATGGCCCCTTCCAAGACATTTAAAACATCTAATGTCTCTTGATCGTTCAGTGGTTTGCTTTCCTCGGTTGGGGTCTTTACTTACTTGTTGAGTCTTTGAAGATTCAGCTTGTTCTTTAACAGGAGGAGTAGGTTTCTTTATGTTTGGACTCCATTTTGATGGTGTTGGCGCAACATTACGAGATGTATGTCTCTTCTTCAGTTGCCTTTCAATCTTCATTGCCATTTGTACCATCTCATCTAATTCGATGTAATGATACAACTCTAAGGTATTGGCAATTTCGGGATTAAGTCCAGCAAGGAATCTTGCCATAGTTGCTTCACGATCCTCCTCAATGTTGACTCGGATCATAGCCACTTCCATCTCTTTGTAGTAGTCCTCCACACTCCTATGGCCTTGTTTAAGATTCTGTAACTTTTGAAACAAGTCACGGTGATAGTGAACAGGAATGAATCGTTTTCTCATAATACCTTTCATTTCATGCCAAGTTGAGACCGGTCGTTCTCCATTCCTCCTTCGGTTAAGGGTAAGTTGATCCCACCATATTAAGGCATAGTCTATAAACTCCATGGCTGCCAATCTTACTTTCTTCATCTCGGAATAGTTATGGCAACTAAAAACATGTTCCACTTTGCTTTCCCATTCAAGATAGGCTTCAGGATCAGTCTTTCCTTGGAATTGAGGAATTTTGATCTTAATGTTGCTCAAATTGTCATCAATAATGGCACGTCTAGGGCCTTGGAATGCTGCTTGTTCACCCTCATCAAAATTTTCTTGAACATCTTCTTCTGGAGGGGGTGGTTGTTGTTGCCTTCTATTGGCTCCATTATGTCGGGTTGGTGGTAAATCATGGCGTTGATCTATCTTTTCATGAAGAGCATTGAACTCTTCACGAAACATTCTCATCATTTCACCAATGAGTGCCTGCATTTGTAAGTTTGGTGTTCCTGCATTTCCTCGGGGACTTTGAGACATGGTTAGTGAAATAAAGTAATTTAAAAACCTTACCAGCACACTCACAAAAACCTCACGTGGTCTCTCCAAGAAAAAAATTCAGATTGCACTCCACTCACTCTCGTGTTTGCACTCGGGGATATGATACTTGGCTTTTTCTGATCCCCCTTCTGATCTCACCCTCTCGTTTGCCTTTTACCGTTCAATTCTCTCTTGTGGGTCCTTTTAAAGAACTAACTCAAGATTGAGCAAGTTTCTTTAGTTTGTGCGTCGGTTTAGAAATGGTTAAGGTATAGGATAAAGGATAGGCTAGAAAAAGTTAAGAAAGATGATAAGGTAATGGAATAAGAAAAGATGAAAGAAAAGGAAATGAAATAGTAAATAAGTGAAGATGACTTACAACTCAAGTTGCAACACTTATTATCTTCCTTCACAAGAAACAACAAGGATACCTCCTTCAAGTTTGATGTTGGGCAGATTGTATGGTGCTTCTCTTTGAGTGTACTTTGCAACTTGCTTCACTTTTCTTTTGCCTTTGAATTTCTTCTTTTCTTTTCTTTTGCACTCCAAATTTGTTGTAGGAGTCTTTTCTTTTCTCTTTTGTTTTCTTCTTTCTTGTTGCTTTTTGTTGTAGCACTTTTAATGTCAATCCACCAAAGCTCTGATTACCGCTTGATGTGAGGCTAACCAGGCTTCTTCAATGATGGAGAAGTTGGCAACCTTGTTGTTTCCCGATCTAGGAGAGACACCAAATGCTACACCTTGGATTGAAAGTAATATGCACAAAAAGAAGAAGAATTGATTAAGTAATATGATAATTAAGAAATGAAAAGTAAATAGAAATGGAAAGATTTGAAATGGATAGAATAGTTATCAAAGATGGGCTGCGGAAGTGTTGAATAAATCTCCTTCAAGTGATGTTGACTTCGGCCTCCAATGGAGGTGATGAAGTATGCCTTGTTGATGAATGAAGGATGATTTAATGGTGATGAAATGGTAATGGAAGGATGATGTTATTGGCGTGATATGGTGATGGAATATGGTGATGATATAGGCGTGATAATGGTGATGGACAGATTGTATCTTATAAAACTAAGAAGGAACCAATGCTATAAAGGAGCAAAGACCCATTTCTTATAAGTTCTATAAGGGATGGTATGAAAGTACTTTGACCCACTAGTTATTTAAACTAGGAACCAGAAGTATCAATGAGGGAATGACGCCACAAGCTTTAGAAAAGGCTTGCTTAATCGATATAGTTCTAAAAAGAACTTGAAGAGAGAATAATATCACAAAAGGATTTTAATTATCAAAGGGTTAAGTTTACAAATGAATGCCAAAGCCTATTTATAGTTTTGTAAAGGCTTGGCCGAATAAATAGATGCCTTTTCGGCAAAGTACATGTCTTAAAACGAAAATAAATGATGCTTGGATGAGGGGAGATGTCTTTGGCCGAATGGTTCCCATAACTCTTCATCTTGGCGCCAATTTGAAGCATGATGATGTTTAGGCCGAATAGAGAGAAGCCTATTCATCTTGGCGCCTAATTCATTCACATGCAATGCACATGGGTGGCTGGTCATGTGGCACTCACATGGTTGGTGTTGAATGCTTAAGGCGTGGACTCTTCCATGGTGTGTAGATGAATAGCAACTTAGGCTTGACTTGGCATCAAACATGTGTCTAGGTGACTTGGCATCAATGGGGCAGCAACTAATTATGAAAGGTCACATTTGTGTGAAACAACCTTTCATCATTTGAGCTACTTCCAATGAGTTTGAGCTGAAGATGAGCTGGCCATAGATGAATTGCATGAAGATGAGTCATAGGACAGCTCCTTGTGAAAGGTCACTTCTCGGATTGGCAACTCTTCGCGAAAAGGTACGAATTCACAAAATTTGACCTAGACCATATTTGTAGTGCTCTGTGTGGTGAAGATGATGGTGCAATTCTCCAGCTGTAATGAAGTCTCTAGCTAGCTCAAAAGTCCAGCTCAAGTGAGCTATGAGCTCGAGGGTCAGCTGACAACTTTTCACCATTTGTTCTTCATGATCTCCCAAGTCATCCTATGTAAGGTTTCCTAGCTCATTGACTTCAATTCTGGCTTTAAATCAGCTCCCATGATGTGGCCGAACATGTATCTACAAAAGAAAGCATTTATAAGCTAAGTAATATAAGATATAAATATGTGGTTCATAATAATAACTTCATACATTCATAATATCATCATCATAACTATAGATATAATGTATGTAAGCCATTATCATAACTATGGTATAAAGAAAGATTAAGTTAAAGAAAATCCCCCTTTGAACATTGAGAAAGGTTGGAGATGCAAGTCCATTTTTGATGCTGAATCGGATCACATCACACTCACATGGGTGGCTTGGGGTCTTATGGTGTGTCTCCTACTTGGCGTGAAGTTGAGCAGCAACTTAGGTGTGACTTTGCATCCAACTTGCTTCTAGATGACAGGGCGTAAATGGGGCAGTAACTATTTATGAAAGGTCACATTTGTGGAAGGCAACCTTTCATCATTTAAGCAACTTCCCATGTGTTTGAGCTGAATATGAGCTGGCCATAGATGCAATACATGTCAATGAGTCTTAAGATAGCTCCTTGTGAAAGGACACTTCTCGGATTGGCAACTCTTCGCGAAAAGGTACGAATTCACAAATTTTGACCTAGACCATATTTGTAGTGCTTTGTGTGGTGAAGATGATGGTGCAACTCTCCAGCTAAAAAGAAGTCTCTAGCTAGCTCAAAAGTCCAGCTCAAGTGAGCTATGAGCTCGGAGGTCAGCTGACAACTTTTCATCATTTGTTCTTCATGATCTCCTAAGTCATCTTATGGAAGTTTTCCTAGCTCATTGACTCCCATACTAGCTTTAAATCAGCTCCTATCATGTGGTCGAACATGTACGTACAAAAGAAAGCTTTTATAAGCTAAGTAATATAAAATATAAATATATAAATATGTGGTTCATAGATTATATTATATTTCAACATAAAACATATTATATAATCTATTGTTTGGGGATGTATTCTTAAATGATTCAAAGGTTTTAATGCATTTGGTAGTAAGAGCTTTCCTGAATAGTTTGGCTCTTGATCGAGTTATTGGTCCATGTGGCATTACTTCCATATCCTTTGAAGATGGTGTTGGTGTGCTCACATCAACGTTAGATGGATGCCAACTCACACATCGTTGCTGCTCATTTTCACACCAAGGAGAAGCCACACCATAAGTTCCCTATACCGCCCATGTGAGTGCCTCATGACCAGCCCACCCATGTGCCATGCGTGTGGATGAAATGGGCGCCAAAATGAAGAGGCCTATCTCTATTCGGCCAAAGCCTCACCTTGTTTCAAGTTGGCGCCAAGATGAAGAGACAAGGGAACCATTCGGCCAAAGACATCTCCCCCATCCAAGCATCATCTATTTTTGTTTTAAGACATGTATCTAGCCGAATAGACACCTAATTATTCAGCCAAACCTATGCAAGCCTATAAATAGGCTTTGGCATTTCATTTGTAAACAACCCTTTGATCAATTAAAAAGTCTTTGTGAGATATTTCTCTCTTCAAGTTCTTTTTAGAACTATATCGATTAAGCAAGCTTTCATAGTTTGTGACGTCAAACCCCTTTCATTGATACATCTGGTTCCTAGTTTATATAACTAGTGGGTCAAAGTCCTTGCTACCATCCCTTATAAAACTTATAAGAAACGGGTATTTACTCCTTTATAGCATTGGTTCCTTCTTACTTTTATAAGATACTACATATAACATCACCATCTTCCATCACCATTTTCACGCCTATAACATCACCATCTTTCATCACCATTGCACGCCTATATTATCATCAACTTCTATCACCATTTCACGCCTATATAACCACCAATCCCTTACCATCTATTCATCATTCAATCATCCTTCATTCATCAACAAGGCATACATCCATTTCACCATTGGAGGCCGAATTCATCAACACTTGAAGGATATTTATACAACATCACTTCCGCAACCCATCTTTAATAACATTTCTTTCCATTTCAATTCTTTCCATTTTTATTTCCTTTCTTAATTATCCATTTATTTAACAACTTCTTATTCTTTATGCAGATTACTTCCAATTCAACGAGTAGCATTTGGTGTCTCTTCTAGACCGGGAAATAACAAGGTTGCCAACTTCTCCATTATTGAAGAAGCCTGGTTAGCCTTACTGATGTGATCCGATTCAGCATCAAAAATGGACTTGCATCTCCAACCTTTCTCAATGTTCAAAGGGGGATTTTCTTTAACTTAATCTTTCTTTATACCATAGTTATGATAATGGCTTACATACATTATATTTATAGTTATGATGATGATATTATGAATATATGAAGTTATTATTATGAACCACATATTTATATCTTATATTACTTAGCTTATAAATGCTTTCTTTTGTAGGTACATGTTCGGCCACATCATGGGAGCTGATTTAAAGCTAGAATTGAAGTCAATGAGCTAGGAAACCTTACATAGGATGACTTGGGAGATTATGAAGAACAAATGGTGAAAAGTTGTCAGCTGACCCTCGAGCTCATAGCTCACTTGAGCTGGACTTTTGAGCTAGCTAGAGACTTCATTTCAGCTGGAGAGTTGCACCATCATCTTCACCACACAGAGCACTACAAATATGGTCTAGGTCAAATTTTGTGAATTCGTACCTTTTCGCGAAGAGTTGCCAATCCGAGAAGTGACCTTTCACAAGGAGCTGTCCTATGACTCATCTTCATGCAATTCATCTATGGCCAGCTCATCTTCAGCTCAAACTCATGGGAAGTAGCTCAAATGATGAAAGGTTGTTTCACACAAATGTGACCTTTCATAATTAGTTGCTGCCCCATTGATGCCAAGTCACCTAGACACATGTTTGATGCCAAGTCACGCCTAAGTTGCTGTTCATCTACACACCATGGAAGAGTCCACGCCTTAAGCATTCAACACCAACCATGTGAGTGCCACATGACCAGCCACCCATGTGCTTTGCATGTGAATGAATTAGGCGCCAAGATGAATATGCTTCTCTCTATTCGGCCTAAACATCATCATGCTTCAAATTGGCGCCAAGATGAAGAGTTATGGGAACCATTCGGCCAAAGACATCTCCCCTCATCCAAGCATCATTTATTTTCGTTTTAAGACATGTACTTTGCCGAAAAGGCATCTATTTATTCGCCCAAGCCTTTACAAAACTATAAATAGGCTTTGGCATTCATTTGTAAACTTAACCCTTTGATAATTAAAAATCCTTTTGTGAGATTATTCTCTCTTCAAGTTCTTTTCAGAACTATATCGATTAAGCAAGCCTTTTCTAAAGCTTGTGGCGTCATTTCCTCATTGATACTTCTGGTTCCTAGTTTAAATAACTAGTGGGTCAAAGTACTTCCATACCATCCCTTATAGAACTTATAAGAAACGGGTCTTTGCTCCTTTATAGCATTGGTTCCTTCTTAGTTTTATAAGATACAATCTATCCATCACCATTATCACGCCTATATCATCACCATATTCCATCACCATATCACGCCAATAACATCATCCTTCCATTACCATTTCATCACCATTAAATCATCCTTCATTCATCAACAAGGCATACTTCATCACCACCATTGGAGGCCGAAGTCAACATCACTTGAAGGAGATTTATTCAACACTTCCGCAGCCCATCTTTGATAACTATTCTATCCATTTCAAATCTTTCCATTTCTATTTACTTTTCATTTCTTAATTATCATATTACTTAATCAATTCTTCTTTTTTTTGTGCATATTACTTTCAATTCAAGGTGTAGCATTTGGTGTCTCTCCTAGATCGGGAAACAACAAGGTTGCCAACTTCTCCATCATTGAAGAAGCCTGGTTAGCCTCACATCAAGTGGTATCAGAGCTTTGGTGGATTGACATTAAAAGTGCTACAACAAAAAGCAACAAGAAAGAAGAAAACAAAAGAGAAAAGAAAAGACTCCTACAACAAATTTGGAGTGCAAAAGAAAGAAAAGAAAAGAAGAAATTCAAAAGCAAAAGAAAAGTGAAGCAAGTTGCAAAGTACACTCAAAGAGAAGCACCATACAATCTGCCCAACATCAAACTTGAAGGAGGTATCCTTGTTGTTTCTTGTGAAGGAAGATAGTAAGTGTTGCAACTTTAGTTGTAAGTCATCTTCACTTATTTACTATTTCATTTCCTTTTCTTTCATCTTTTCTTATTCCATTACCTTATCATCTTTCTTAACTTTTTCTAGCCTATCCTTTATCCTATACCTTAACCATTTCATCACCATTAAATCATCCTTCATTCATCAACAAGGCATACTTCATCACCACCATTGGAGGCCGAAGTCAACATCACTTGAAGGAGATTTATTCAACACTTCCGCAGCCCATCTTTGATAACTATTCTATCCAATTCAAATCTTTCCATTTCTATTTACTTTTCATTTCTTAATTATCATATTACTTAATCAATTCTTCTTCTTTTTGTGCATATTACTTTCAATCCAAGGTGTAGCATTTGGTGTCTCTCCTAGATCGGGAAACAACAAGGTTGCCAACTTCTCCATCATTGAAAGGCAACTGAAGAAGAGACATACATCTCGTAATGTTGCGCCAACACCATCAAAATGGAGTCCAAACATAAAGAAACCTACTCCTCCTGTTAAAGAACAAGCTGAATCTTCAAAGACTCAACAAGTAAGTAAAGACCCCAACCGAGGAAAGCAAACCACTGAACGATCAAGAGACATTAGATGTTTTAAATGTCTTGGAAGGGGCCATATAGCTACACAATGTCCTAACCGGAATACCATGCTCTTACTTGGAAATGGTGAAATAGAATCAGAACCAGAAGAGGAAGAAGAGGCACCCATTGAAGTCAATGAAGAAATAACTCTTGCTGATCCCGTTGATCAAGGAGAAGCCTTGGTAATTAGAAGGAGTTTGAATCTTCAAGTTGCGGAAGACAATGCACAACGAGAGAACATATTCCATACTCGATGTCATATAAATGAAAAGGTATGTTTTGTTATCATAGACGGTGGAAGTTGTACTAATGTGGCTAGTACAATAATGGTCGAAAAACTTGGTTTGAAAACAATGAAGCACCCAAATCTATATAAGTTGCAGTGGCTCAATGAACGAGGAGAACTCAATGTTAGCAAACAGGTGATAGTTCCTTTTTCCATTGGCAAATACAAAGATGAGGTTATGTGTGATGTTGTCCCTATGCACGCTAGCCATCTACTTCTTGGAAGGCCATGGCAATATGACAAAAGGACTATTCATGATTGTTTTACCAATCAATACTCGTTCAGCCATAAAGGAAAGAAGTTTATCCTAACTCCTTTAACGCCTAAACAAGTTCAGAATGATCAAGTCATAATGAAACAGAGTGTTGAGGCTATGAGGAAAGGAAAAGCAACAACTGTGGAAGAAACTGATCCAAAAACAAGTGCTTATTCTTCAAAGTGCTTGATTCGAGAATGCCTATTGACAAAATGCAAGGTTAAAGATGATTATTCTAACTTTGAACATGCAGATTTTTCCTTTGACTTGCAGGATTTACCAAGAGGCACCAATTGCCAAAAGGAAGATTTAGGAGACGTGACCTTTGGGAACCCAAAAGATGTGTCCATTGAAAAGCAAAAGGACATCAATTTTCATTCAAAGAATGTGTCTTTAGAAGAACCAATGGACGTGACCTATGAGAATCCAATGATCATGCCTATTGGAGTATTAAAAGACACCACTTTTGGGATATCAAGGGACCACAATATTCAAAGCAAAATTACATGGGCATATCTCACTCAAGAGCCTAAAGAAGGGATCCCAATTTCTGACGAAACAGCAACTATGGAATGGAGGAATGTTGAAAAGAAACCACCCTTCGATTTGATGACAAATCGCTTTAAAGAAGGGGGGATGATGTGATCCGATTCAGCATCAAAAATGGACTTGCATCTCCAACCTTTCTCAATGTTCAAAGGGGGATTTTCTTTAACTTAATCTTTCTTTATACCATAGTTATGATAATGGCTTACATACATTATATTATAGTTATGATGATGATATTATGAATGTATGAAGTTATTATTATGAACCACATATTTATATCTTATATTACTTAGCTTATAAATGCTTTCTTTTGTAGGTACATGTTCGGCCACATCATGGGAGCTGATTTAAAGCTAGAATTGAAGTCAATGAGCTAGGAAACCTTACATAGGATGACTTGGGAGATCATGAAGAACAAATGGTGAAAAGTTGTCAGCTGACCCTCGAGCTCATAGCTCACTTGAGCTGGACTTTTGAGCTAGCTAGAGACTTCATTTCAGCTGGAGAGTTGCACCATCATCTTCACCACACAGAGCACTACAAATATGGTCTAGGTCAAATTTTGTGAATTCGTACCTTTTCGCGAAGAGTTGCCAATCCGAGAAGTGACCTTTCACAAGGAGCTGTCCTATGACTCATCTTCATGCAATTCATCTATGGCCAGCTCATCTTCAGCTCAAACTCATGGGAAGTAGCTCAAATGATGAAAGGTTGTTTCACACAAATGTGACCTTTCATAATTAGTTGCTGCCCCATTGATGCCAAGTCACCTAGACACATGTTTGATGCCAAGTCACGCCTAAGTTGCTGTTCATCTACACACCATGGAAGAGTCCACGCCTTAAGCATTCAACACCAACCATGTGAGTGCCACATGACCAGCCACCCATGTGCTTTGCATGTGAATGAATTAGGCGCCAAGATGAATAGGCTTCTCTCTATTCGGCCTAAACATCATCATGCTTTAAATTGGCGCCAAGATGAAGAGTTATGGGAACCATTCGGCCAAAGACATCTCCCCTCATCCAAGCATCATTTATTTTCGTTTTAAGACATGTACTTTGCCGAAAAGGCATCTATTTATTCGCCCAAGCCTTTACAAAACTATAAATAGGCTTTGGCATTCATTTGTAAACTTAACCCTTTGATAATTAAAAATCCTTTTGTGAGATTATTCTCTCTTCAAGTTCTTTTCAGAACTATATCGATTAAGCAAGCCTTTTCTAAAGCTTGTGGCGTCATTTCCTCATTGATACTTCTGGTTCCTAGTTTAAATAACTAGTGGGTCAAAGTACTTTCATACCATCCCTTATAGAACTTATAAGAAACGGGTCTTTGCTCCTTTATAGCATTGGTTCCTTCTTAGTTTTATAAGATACAATCTGTCCATCACCATTATCACGCCTATATCATCACCATATTCCATCACCATATCACGCCAATAACATCATCCTTCCATTACCATTTCATCACCATTAAATCATCCTTCATTCATCAACAAGGCATACTTCATCACCACCATTGGAGGCCGAAGTCAACATCACTTGAAGGAGATTTATTCAACACTTCCGCAGCCCATCTTTGATAACTATTCTATCCATTTCAAATCTTTCCATTTCTATTTACTTTTCATTTCTTAATTATCATATTACTTAATCAATTCTTTTTCTTTTTGTGCATATTACTTTCAATCCAAGGTGTAGCATTTGGTGTCTCTCCTAGATCGGGAAACAACAAGGTTGCCAACTTCTCCATCATTGAAGAAGCCTGGTTAGCCTCACATCACTTACATCAAGTGGTAATCAGAGCTTTGGTGGATTGACAATCAAGTGCTGCAACAAAATCAACAAAAAGAGAAAAAGAAAGAAAAAAAACAAAAAGAAAAGAAGAAATTCAAAGAGAAAGAAAAAGTGAAGAAAGTTGCAAAGTACACTCAAAGAGAAGAACATTACAATCTACCCAACATCAAACTTAAAGGAGGTATCCTTGTTGTTTCTTGTGAAGGAAGATAGTATGTGTTGTAACCTGAGTTGTAAGTTATCTTCATTTTTCTTACTATTTCATTTCATTATTCTTTCATCTTTTCTTATTTCATTACCATATCTTTTTCTTAACCTTTTTCTATCCTACCCTTATCATAACCATTTCTATTTCTAACCATTCTAAACTGACGCACAAACTAAATAGACTTGCTCAATCTTGAGTTAGTTCTTAAAAAGGACCCACAAGAGAGAATCGAGCGGAAAAAGGCAAACGAGAGGGTAAGACAGAAGGGGGATCAGAAAAAGCCAAGAACATATCCCCGAGTGCAAACACGAGTGTGAGTGGAGTGCAATCTAAACTTTCTTTGGAGTGATCAAGTGAGGTTTTGTGAGTGTGCTGGTAAGGTTTTTAATTTATTTTACTAACTATGTCTCAAAGCCCCAGAGAAAATATAGGAACACCAAACTTACAAATGCAGGCTCTCATTGGCGAAATGATGAGAATGTTTCGTGAAGAGTTTGACGCTCTTCATGAAAATATAGATCAATGCTAGGATCTACCACCAGGACATAATAATGGCGCCCATAGAAGACAACAACAACCACACCTCCAGAAGAAGAAGTTCAAGAAAATTTAGACAATGGAGAACAAGCAGCATTCCAAGGCCCTGGACGTGCCATTGTTGATGACAACTTGAGTAATATCAAGATTAAAATTCCTTAATTCCAAGGAAAGACTGATCCTGAAGCCTACCTTGAATGGGAAAGCAAAGTGGAACACGTTTTTAGTTGCCACAACTATTCCGAAATGAAGAAAGTAAGATTGATAGTCATGGAGTTCATAGACTATGCTTTAATATGGTGGGATCAACTTACCATTAATCGAAGAAGGAATGGAGAAAGATCGGTCTCAACTTGGCTTGAAATGAAAGGTATTACGCAGAAACAATTCATTCCTGTTCACTATCACCGTGACTTGTTTCAAAAGTTACAGAATCTTAAACAATAAGGCCATAGGAGTGTGGAGGACTATTACAAAGAGATAGAAAAGGCAATGATCCGAGTCAACATTGAGGAGGATCATGAAGCAACTATGGTGAGATTCCTTACCGGACTTAATCCCGAAATTACCAATACCTTGGATTTATATCATTACATAGAAATGGATGAGATGGTGTAAATGGCAATGAAAATTGAGGGGACACACATCTCGCAATATTGCACCCACATCATCCAAATGGACTCCAAACAACATCAAGAAGCCAACTCCTCCTCTTGTCAAAGAACAAGCCGAATCTTTAAAGAATCATCAAGTAAACAAAGACTTCAACCGAGGAAAGCAAACTATTGAACGTTCAAGTGACATTAGATGCTTTAAATGTCTTGAGAGGGGCCACGTATCTACACAATGCCCTAACCAGAACACCATGCTTTTACTTGGAAATGGTGAAATAGAATCTGAATCAGAGGAAGAACAAGAGGCACCTATTGAAGTCAATGAAGAAATCACTCTTGCAGATCCCGTTGATCAAGGAGAAGCTTTGGTAATTAAAAGAAGTTTGAATGTTCAAGTCTCGGAAGATAATGCACAACGAGAGAACATTTTTCATACCCGATGCCATGTGAATGAAAAGGTATGTATTGTTATTATAGATGGTGGAAGTTGTACTAACGTGGCCAGTACAATAATGGTGGAAAAGCTTGGTTTGAAAACAATGAAGCACCCAAAACCATATAAGTTGTAGTGGCTCAATGAACGAGGAGAACTCAATGTTAGCAAACAAGTGTTAGTTATTTTTCCATTGGCAAATACAAAGATGAGGTTATGTGTGATGTTGTCCCTATGCACGCTAGCCATCTACTTCTTGGAAGGCTATGGCAATTCGACCAAAGAACTATTCATAATTGTTTTACCAATCAATACTCGTTCAGCCATAAAGGGAAGAAGATTATCCTTAATCCTTTAACGCCTAAACAAGTCCAGAATGATCAAGCCAAAATGAAGCAAAGTGTTGAGGCTATAAGGAAAGGAAAAGCAACAACCATGGAGGAAATTGATCTGAGAACTAGTGCTTATTCTTCAAAGTGCTTGATTCGAGAATGTCTATTGATAGAATGCAAGGTTAAAGATGATTATTCTAACTTTGAACAAGATTTTTTCTTTGACTTGCAGGATGTACCAAGAGACGCCATTTTCCAAAAGGAAGGTTTAGGAGATGTGACCTTTGGAAATCCAAAAGACATATCCATTGAGCAGCAAAAAGACACAATTTTTCATTCAAATAATGTGTCTTTGGAAGAACCAATGGACGTGACCCATGAGGATTCAATGATCATGCCTATTGGAGTATTAAGAGACATCACTTTTGGAAATCAAGGGACCTAAACGTTCAAAGAAAAATTACATGGATATATCTCACTCAAGAGCCTATTGAAGGGATCCCAATTTTTGACGAAACAACAACTGTGGAATGGAGGAACATTGAAAAGAAACCACCCTTTTCTTTGAGGACAAATCGCTTTAAAGAAGGGGGGATGGTATGATCCAATTCAGCATAAAAAATATACTTGCATCTCCAACCTTTCTCAATAATATAAGGGCGATTTTCTTTAACTTAATCTTTCTTTATACCATAGTTATTATAATAGCTTACATACATTATATTTATAGTTATGATGATGATATTATGAATGTATGAAGTTATTATTATAAACCACATATTTACATGATTATATTTTATATTATTTAGGTTATTATATGCTTTCTTTTGTAGGTACATGTTCGGCCGCATCATTAGTGACATGCCACCTAGACGTTAGATGGATGCAAATGCACACATAGTTGCTGCTCATTTTCACACCAAGGAGAAGCCACACCATAAGTTTCCTATGCCACCCATGTGAGTGCCTCATGACCAACCCACCCATGTGCCATGCGTGTGGATGAAATGGGCGCCAAAATGAAGAGGCCTATATCTATTCGGCCAAAGCATCACCTTGCTTCAAGTTGGCACCAAGATGAAGAGACAAGGGAACCATTCGGCCAAAGATATCTCCCCTCATCCAAGCATCATCTATTTTTGTTTTAAGATATGTATCTAGTCGAATATACACCTAATTATTTGGCCAAACCTATGCAAGCCTATAATTAGGCTTTGGCATTTCATTTGTAAACAACCCTTTGATCAATTAAAAAGTCTTTGTGAGATATTTCTCTCTTCAAGTTCTTTTTAGAACTATATCGATTAAGCAAGCTTTCATAGTTTGTGGCTTCAAACCCCTTTCATTGATACTTCTGGTTCCTAGTTTATATAACTAGTGAGTCAAAGTCCTTGCTACCACCCCTTATAAAACTTATAAGAAACGGGTCTTTGCTCCTTTATAGCATTGGTTCCTTCTTAGTTTTATATGATACTACCTATAACATCACCATCTTCCATCACCATTTTCACGCCTATAAGATCACCATCTTCCATCACCATTGCACGCCTATTGATGTGAGGCTAACCAGGCTTCTTCAATGATGGAGAAGTTGGCAACCTTGTTGTTTCCCGATCTAGGAGAGACACCAAATGCTACACCTTGGATTGAAAGTAATATGCACAAAAAGAAGAAGAATTGATTAAGTAATATGATAATTAAGAAATGAAAAGTAAATAGAAATGGAAAGATTTGAAATGGATAGAATAGTTATCAAAGATGGGCTGCAGAAGTGTTAAATAAATCTCCTTCAAGTGATGTTGACTTCGGCCTCCAATGGTGGTGATGAAGTATGCCTTGTTGATGAATGAAGGATGATTTAATGGTGATGAAATGGTAATGGAAGGATGATGTTATTGGCGTGATATGGTGATGGAATATGGTGATGATATAGGCGTGATAATGGTGATGGACAGATTGTATCTTATAAAACTAAGAAGGAACCAATGCTATAAGGAGCAAAGACCCGTTTCTTATAAGTTCTATAAGGGATGGTATGAAAGTACTTTGACCCACTAGTTATTTAAACTAGGAACCAGAAGTATCAATGAGGAAATGACGCCACAAGCTTTAGAAAAGGCTTGCTTAATCGATATAGTTCTGAAAAGAACTTGAAGAGAGAATAATCTCACAAAAGGATTTTTAATTATCAAAGGGTTAAGTTTACAAATGAATGCCAAAGCCTATTTATAGTTTTGTAAAGGCTTGGGCGAATAAATAGATGCCTTTTCGGCAAAGTACATGTCTTAAAACGAAAATAAATGATGCTTGGATGAGGGGAGATGTCTTTGGCCGAATGGTTCCCATAACTCTTCATCTTGGCGCCAATTTGAAGCATGATGATGTTTAGGCCGAATAGAGAGAAGCCTATTCATCTTGGCGCCTAATTCATTCACATGCAAAGCACATGGGTGGCTGGTCATGTGGCACTCACATGGTTGGTGTTGAATGCTTAAGGCGTGGACTCTTCCATGGTGTGTAGATGAACAGCAACTTAGGCGTGACTTGGCATCAAACATGTGTCTAGGTGACTTGGCATCAATGGGGCAGCAACTAATTATGAAAGGTCACATTTGTGTGAAACAACCTTTCATCATTTGAGCTACTTCCCATGAGTTTGAACTGAAGATGAGCTGGCCATAGATGAATTGCATGAAGATGAGTCATAGGACAGCTCCTTGTGAAAGGTCACTTCTCGGATTGGCAACTCTTCGCGAAAAGGTACGAATTCACAAAATTTGACCTAGACCATATTTGTAGTGCTCTGTGTGGTGAAGATGATGGTGCAACTCTCCAACTGAAATGAAGTCTCTAGCTAGCTCAAAAGTCCAGCTCAAGTGAGCTATGAGCTCGAGGGTCAGCTGACAACTTTTCACCATTTGTTCTTCATGATCTCCCAAGTCATCCTATGTAAGGTTTCCTAGCTCATTGACTTCAATTCTAGCTTTAAATCAGCTCCCATGATGTGGCCGAACATGTACCTACAAAAGAAAGCATTTATAAGCTAAGTAATATAAGATATAAATATGTGGTTCATAGATTATATTATATGTCAACATAAAACATGTTATATAATCTATAGTTTGGGGATGCATTCTTAAATGATTCAAAAGTTTTAATGCATTTAGTTGTAAGAGCTTCCCTGAATAGTTTGGCTCTTGATCGAGTTATTGGTCCTTGTGGCATTACTTCCATATCCTTTGAAGGTAGCGTTGGTGAACTCACATCATTCCCCCCTTCTTTTAAGCGATTTGTCCCCAAATTGTCATCATTCTTGATTGGAGATAGATCTGCTATATTGAAGGTGGCACTTACATTGTATTCTCCGGGAAGATCCAACTTGTATGCATTGTCATTAATTTTCTCAATGATTTGGAAAGGACCGTCTCCTCTTTGTAAAAGCTTAGATTTCCTTTTAGTAGGAAACCTTTCTTTTCGCAAATGCAACCATACCCAATCTCCAACTTCCAAATGGAGTGGTTTTCGTCCCTTGTTGGCTTGTTGCTCATACTGTTTTGTTCTTCTCTCAATATTGTTCCGAACTTGTTCATGTAATTTCTTGATGAACTCAGCCTTGTTCTTGCCATCCTTGTTAACCATTTGTTCTTGGGGTAGAGGGAGAAGATCTAAAGGAGTTAAGGGATTGAATCCATACACTACCTCAAATGGTGAAGTTTTTGTGGCTGAATGAACTGACCGATTGTAAGTGAATTCAACATGTGGTAAGCAATCTTCCCAAGTCTTGATGTTTTTCTTGATGATGGCTCTCAACAATGTTGATAATACTCTGTTGACTACCTCCGTTTGCCCATCAGTTTGGGGGTGACAGGTGGTTGAAAACAACAATTTAGTTCCAAGTTTGTTCCATAATGTCCTCCAGAAATGGCTAAGGAACTTGACATCTCGATCAGAAACAATTGTTCTTGGTATGCCGTGCAATCTTACAACTTCTTTGAAGAATAGATTAGCCACATGGGTTGCATCGTCGGTTTTGTGACATGGTATGAAATGGGCCATTTTGGAGAACCTGTCAACCACCACAAATATAGAATCTCGCCCATTTCTTGTTTTTGGCAAACCCATCACAAAATCCATGGAAATATCAACCCATGGTACTGTAGGAATGGGAAGAGGTATGTAAAGTCCATGAGGCATGACCTTCGACTTAGCCTTTTTGCAAACGATGCATCTATCACAAATCCTTTCAACATCCCTTTTCATCTTAGGCCAATAGAGATGTTCTTTCAAGATTGCCAATGTCTTACCAATTCCAAAATGCCCCATGAGTCCTCCTTCATGTGCTTCTCGTACCAATACTTCTCGAAAGGAACCTTGTGGAATGCACAGCCTTTCTTCCTTGAATAGATAACCATCATGTCTATAGAATTTCTCCACTGCACCTTTTTCACAAGACTTGTATTTCTCTCCAAAATCATGGTCATTAACATAATAATCTTTAAGGAAAGATAATCCAAGTAACTTAGAATCCAAAGTGTTAAGAAGAACATACCTTCGTGAAAGGGCATCTGCAACAACATTTTCTTTTCCTTTCTTGTAATGAATGACGTATGGAAAGGATTCAAGAAATTCTACCCACTTGGCATGTCGTTTGTTGAGTTTGTGTTGGCCTTTAATATGCTTCAATGCCTCATGATCAGTATGGATGACAAACTCCTTGGGCCATAGATAGTGTTGCATGTTTCTAAAGCCCTTATAAGAGAATACATCTCTTTGTCATAAATGGGGTAGTTTAGTGAAGCACCACTTAACTTTTCACTAAAGTATGCAACTGGTCGTCCCTCTTGAGTCAAAACGGCACCTATACCAATTCCAGAAGCATCACATTCTATTTCAAAAGTTTTATCAAAATTAGGAAGTACCAGAAGTGGTGCTTTAGTCAAACAATCCTTAATGGCCATAAATGCTTCTTCTTGTTCTTTGCCCCATTCAAAGGTGGAATTCTTTTTAATTACCCCAGTTAAGGGAGAGGCAATAGAACTAAAGTTGGGCACAAATCTCCGGTAAAAACTTGCAAGTCCATGGAAACTTCTGACTTGACTTATTGATGTAGGTCTCGGCCAATCTTGAATTGCTTTAATCTTTTCCGGATCTACTTCAAGTCCCTGTGAACTTACAATAAATCCTAAGAAGGCAAGCTTGTTAGTGCAAAAAGAACATTTTTGAAGGTTGGCATAAAGTTTCTCTTTTTGGAGAGTTTCAAGTACTGACCTTAAATGTTGCACATGGTCATCCAAAGTATGGCTATAAATCAAAATATCATCAAAATAGACCACACAAAACTTACCAATAAAATCCCGGAGTACATGGTTCATCAACCTCATGAAAGTACTAGGTGCATTGGTTAGTCCAAAGGGCATAACCAACCATTCGTACAATCCTTGCTTTGTTTTGAAAGCGGTCTTCCATTCATCTCCTTCTCGCATCCTAATCTGATGATATCCACTTTTAAGATCAATTTTAGAGAAGATGGTGGCACCACTTAGTTCATCCAGCATATCGTCTAGCCTTGGAATTGGGTGTCGGTATTTGATAGTGATCTGATTAACTGCTCTGCAATCTACACACATTCTCCATGAACCATCCTTCTTTGGCACAAGCAAAACGGGAACAGCGCATGGACTTAGGCTTTCTCGAATGTACCCCTTTTCCATTAACTCACCAACCTGTTTTTGAAGTTCCTTTGTTTCCTCCGGATTACTTCTATAGGCTGGTTTGTTTGGGATAGTTGCACCGGGAATGAAATCGATTTGATGTTCAATTCCTCGAAGGGGTGGAAGTCCTCTTGGTATATCTTCTGGAAACATGGCTTTAAATTCCTGTAAAAGAGAAACAATAGAAGAAGGCAAACCTTCTTGGAGATTAGTTAAAAGTATACTTTCCTTGTACATTAGTACAATGAAAGCCTTATGTGACAACAAGTGTTTCCGAATCTCCTTTCTTCCAGCATAGATGTTCAATGCTTTAGTCATCTCTTTTTCATTGTTTTTGAATGAATCCATGCTTTTCTTCAAATGAATCTGATCTTCATTCACTTGACTAGGAGATAGTGGCGTCAAAGTAAATTTCTTATCATTATGAATGATAGTATATCTGTTGGTAAACCCATCATGGATTGCTCTTCGGTCAAATTGCCATGGTCTTCCCAAAAGTATATGTCCAGCATCCATTGGTACAACATCACATAGAACTTCATCTTGATATTTACCAATTGAAAATGGAATGACAACTTGCTTTGTGATTCTTACTTCTCCACCGTCATTTAGCCATTGAAGTTTATATGGATTTGGATGCTTAGAAGTCTTCAGGCCATGTTTTTCCACCATAAGAGTGCTTGCAACGTTCGTACAACTTCCTCCATCGATGATCATGAAACAAACTTTGTTGTTTACATGACAACGAGTATGAAAAATGTTTTCTCTTTGGTCATCTTCTATGATTTGAGTGCTTAAAGCCTTTTTGATGACAAAAACTTGTCTCAAATCTGAATGGAAATCAAACAATTCTTGTGACATGGTTAGTAAAATAAAAGATTAAATTAAAACCTTACCAGCACACTCACAAAAACCTCTCTTGATCACTCCAAAGAAAATTTCAGATTGCACTCCACTCACTCTCGTGTTTGCACTCGGGGATATGATCCTTGGCTTTTTCTGATCCCCCTTCTGATCTCACCCTCTCGTTTGCCTTTTACCGCTCAATTCTCTCTTGTGGGTCCTTTTAAAGAACTAACTCAAGATTGAGCAAGTTTCTTTAGTTTGTGCGTCGGTTTAGAAATGGTTAAGGTATAGGATAAAGGATAGGCTAGAAAAAGTTAAGAAAGATGATAAGGTAATGGAATAAGAAAAGATGAAAGAAAAGGAAATGAAATAGTAAATAAGTGAAGATCACTTACAACTCAAGTTGCAACACTTACTATCTTCCTTCACAAGAAACAACAAGGATACCTCCTTCAAGTTTGATGTTGGACAGATTGTATGGTGCTTCTCTTTGAGTGTACTTTGCAACTTGCTTCACTTTTCTTTTGCTTTTGAATTTCTTCTTTTCTTTTCTTTCTTTTGCACTCCAAATTTGTTGTAGGAGTCTTTTCTTTTCTCTTTTGTTTTCTTCTTTCTTGTTGCTTTTTGTTGTAGCACTTTTAATGTCAATCCACCAAAGCTCTGATTACCGCTTGATGTGAGGCTAACCAGGCTTCTTCAATGATGGAGAAGTTGGCAACCTTGTTGTTTCCCGATCTAGGAGAGACACCAAATGCTACACCTTGGATTGAAAGTAATATGCACAAAAAGAAGAAGAATTGATTAAGTAATATGATAATTAAGAAATGAAAAGTAAATAGAAATGGAAAGATTTGAAATGGATAGAATAGTTATCAAAGATGGGCTGCGGAAGTGTTGAATAAATCTCCTTCAAGTGATGTTGACTTCGGCCTCCAATGGTGGTGATGAAGTATGCCTTGTTGATGAATGAAGGATGATTTAATGGTGATGAAATGGTAATGGAAGGATGATGTTATTGGCGTGATATGGTGATGGAATATGGTGATGATATAGGCGTGATAATGGTGATGGACAGATTGTATCTTATAAAACTAAGAAGGAACCAATGCTATAAGGAGCAAAGACCCGTTTCTTATAAGTTCTATAAGGGATGGTATGAAAGTACTTTGACCCACTAGTTATTTAAACTAGGAACCAGAAGTATCAATGAGGAAATGACGCCACAAGCTTTAGAAAAGGCTTGCTTAATCGATATAGTTCTGAAAAGAACTTGAAGAGAGAATAATCTCACAAAAGGATTTTTAATTATCAAAGGGTTAAGTTTACAAATGAATGCCAAAGCCTATTTATAGTTTTGTAAAGGCTTGGGCGAATAAATAGATGCCTTTTCGGCAAAGTACATGTCTTAAAACGAAAATAAATGATGCTTGGATGAGGGGAGATGTCTTTGGCCGAATGGTTCCCATAACTCTTCATCTTGGCGCCAATTTGAAGCATGATGATGTTTAGGCCGAATAGAGAGAAGCCTATTCATCTTGGCGCCTAATTCATTCACATGCAAAGCACATGGGTGGCTGGTCATGTGGCACTCACATGGTTGGTGTTGAATGCTTAAGGCGTGGACTCTTCCATGGTGTGTAGATGAACAGCAACTTAGGCGTGACTTGGCATCAAACATGTGTCTAGGTGACTTGGCATCAATGGGGCAGCAACTAATTATGAAAGGTCACATTTGTGTGAAACAACCTTTCATCATTTGAGCTACTTCCCATGAGTTTGAACTGAAGATGAGCTGGCCATAGATGAATTGCATGAAGATGAGTCATAGGACAGCTCCTTGTGAAAGGTCACTTCTCGGATTGGCAACTCTTCGCGAAAAGGTACGAATTCACAAAATTTGACCTAGACCATATTTGTAGTGCTCTGTGTGGTGAAGATGATGGTGCAACTCTCCAACTGAAATGAAGTCTCTAGCTAGCTCAAAAGTCCAGCTCAAGTGAGCTATGAGCTCGAGGGTCAGCTGACAACTTTTCACCATTTGTTCTTCATGATCTCCCAAGTCATCCTATGTAAGGTTTCCTAGCTCATTGACTTCAATTCTAGCTTTAAATCAGCTCCCATGATGTGGCCGAACATGTACCTACAAAAGAAAGCATTTATAAGCTAAGTAATATAAGATATAAATATGTGGTTCATAGATTATATTATATGTCAACATAAAACATGTTATATAATCTATAGTTTGGGGATGCATTCTTAAATGATTCAAAAGTTTTAATGCATTTAGTTGTAAGAGCTTCCCTGAATAGTTTGGCTCTTGATCGAGTTATTGGTCCTTGTGGCATTACTTCCATATCCTTTGAAGGTAGCGTTGGTGAACTCACATCACCTATATTATCATCAACTTCTATCACCATTTCACGCCTATATAACCACCAATCCCTTACCATCTATTCATCATTCAATCATCCTTCATTCATTAACAAGGCATACATCCATTTCACCATTGGAGGCCGAATTCATCAACACTTAAAGGATATTTATTCAACATCACTTCCGCAACCCATCTTTGATAACATTTCTTTCCATTTCTATTTCCTTTCTTAATTATCCATTTATTTAACAACTTCTTATTCTTTGTGCAGATTACTTCCAATTTAACGAGTAGCATTTTGTGTCTCTCCTAGATCGAGAAATAACAAGGATGCCAACTTCTCCATTATTGAAGAAGCCTGGTTAGCCTTACATTAGATGACATTGGTACTAACGTGATTCTTCTTCTCCCATGGATGAATGAATAATGATTTAGGAACCCATCATACAATGCTCATTTATCAAACTGCCAAGGACGTCCTAGAAGTAGATGGCTTGAATTCATAGAAGCAACATCACACAAGACTTCATCTTCATATCTCCCAATTGAAAAGGGCACAAGTACTTGCTCTATGACTTCTAACTCTTCATCTTCATTTAATCCTTGCAAAACATATAGGTTGGGATGTTTGAACATTGTAAGTCCCAACTTCTTGACCATGTATGTGCTTGCAAGATTTGTACAACTTCCACTATCAATGGCTACAAAACATACTTTACCACTTATATGGAAAGGAGTATGAAATGCATTCTCTCTTTGCTGAATGTTCTCCATTGCTTGGGAAGAGGAAAGATCAAGTAACATTGTTAGTTAAAAAATTGAAATGTGAAAAATAGGACCTTACCAAATATCACACAACAAAACCTCACAGTCACTCCAAAAAAAAAATTGTGATGTCACTCCACTCAGACACTCGTGTTTCACTCGGGAATATGTTTTTGGCTTTTATAATTCCCCTTCTGATCTCACACGCTCTTTATGCCTTTTTCCACTCGTTTCTCTCTTGTTAAGTTCTAAAAGAACTAACTCAAGACCTTCAAATGAAGTGCTTAGGCGTTTGCTGCAAAATGATGTTAGGTAGGGGAAAAAACAAATAGATGGTAAAAGGTTGGCTTAAGAAGAAAGGAAAGAAATTGATAGAAGGAAAGGGGTTCTTACTACAAGACACTAACAACCTTCCCTAGCCACAATCAAAGTGTTGAAAATAGCTTTAGGCTTGTTGACACTTGTTCATGTATGAAACAACCTTTGTTTTTGACTTTTCTTTTCTTGCTTTGATTTTGTCTTTCCTTTTCATTTCTTTTTGCACGTTTCTTGAAGGATTTTTTAATATCTCTTATTTTTCCTTTTGATTTTGCTTGTTTCGTTGACTCACCACTTCATAACTTGCTTCCTTCCACCTTAGCTCTGATACCATATGATATAAGCACGCCTTACTCCACTTGGTAAGATAAGACTTGCACTTTGATTGTAGGGCCTAGGAAGGTATCAAGTGTTCCTGAAATAAGAAGGCTTTAAAGAAAATGGTTAAATATGAATGAGTATGATGGTAAGATAGAAATAAAAACTAAATAGATGAAGATGATGATATGTTTAAAATGATTTAAAGAAGTATTAGCATATGCAACATTGTTATGGTGATGGAAGAATGAAGTATGGAAATGGTAGTGAAGAATAAAGATATTATCTTAAGAAACAAAGGAATCAAACTAAGCTATATTAAAGCTTAACCCTATACCTTATAGAAACTTGAGGGATGGTGTTTAAGGACTTTGACCCTTTAGGTATATTAAACCAAAGAACCAAAAGTAGCAGGGTGGATAGAAGATAGGCGACGCCACAAGCACAAGAGCACTTGATAAGTCAATATAGTTCTTAAAGAACTAGAAAGAGAGAAAATCTCACAAGTTTTGATTAAACAAAGTTGGTTAATTTACAAAATGAAACCTAAACTATTTATAGGCCTAAGGATTCGTAGGATACATATACAAGCATTAATGAGTGAACATTCATGGATGAATGTTCATACTTTAAATAGATACAAAGCATGGCTTAGTTGAATGAATTTGATGAATGGATGTTCTTTTTTAATGGAATGCATCCTTTGGCCGAATTCATCCCACCTTGTGTGAACTTGTTGATTTTTCTTCTATGGATGAATGTTCATGAATGTATCTTGGCTGAAATTCTTCCCCCTTGTGTGAACATGACTATTTGGCTTCTTGCATGAATATGTATGAATGGATGAACTTAAAAGCCTTTGAATGAATCCTTGCACCTCCTCACAAATGTGCTGATTCATTTTAATATTCTTTTCTCGTCCATGCATGGCTTTATTAATTCCTCCCATGCATAAGTCCTTTGAAGGAGATGAATGGTTGCAAATCCCGTATTTATTTCCAGTCTGCACTGTCTTAAGTAATCTGGGCATATATTGGGCTTCCAATATCAGATTGATACGATTAAAAGTGCGTTGGAAAGCTAAGAGATAGAGGATTAAATGTTAAGAAGACTTCATCACCAAAGATGCTTGGAAAATGTTCAAAAATGCAATCAATATGACTGACGTGAACTGTCCATCCAACTCTTCAATTGCCTTTAGTCTACTTAGCATCCAATGTACCTAGACAAAGTATGTAAACAAATAATTAGATAGGAGTTGAGCTATTATAATTATGAATGCATTATGCCACCTATGTTATGAATGCAAATGCGCTAACTATGAATGCATATGCATTGAATGAGTTATATAAAGATGTGAATTAATAAGTCATGCATGAATATCATATATTATACATATAAATGACATCATATAACATTCAAATATAGTAAAGAATAAGATAAACATATTCACATGACATGTAATGCATAAATAAGTAAATAAATAATAAAATAAGGCAAGACTCCCTTAGAGTCAACAAGGTAGAATGTCCATGAAGTTTGGTCCTTGGCATGATCGCATCAATTGCAAAGTACACTCGTGTTTCACTCGGGAATATGTTTTTGGCTTTTATAATTCCCCTTCTGATCTCACACGCTCTTTATGCCTTTTTCCACTCGTTTCTCTCTTGTTAAGTTCTAAAAGAACTAACTCAAGACCTTCAAATGAAGTGCTTAGGCGTTTGCTGCAAAATGATGTTAGGTAGGGGAAAAAACAAATAGATGGTAAAAGGTTGGCTTAAGAAGAAAGGAAAGAAATTGATAGAAGGAAAGGGGTTCTTACTACAAGACACTAACAACCTTCCCTAGCCACAATCAAAGTGTTGAAAATAGCTTTAGGCTTGTTGACACTTGTTCATGTATGAAACAACCTTTGTTTTTGACTTTTCTTTTCTTGCTTTGATTTTGTCTTTCCTTTTCATTTCTTTTTGCACGTTTCTTGAAGGATTTTTTAATATCTCTTATTTTTCCTTTTGATTTTGCTTGTTTCGTTGACTCACCACTTCATAACTTGCTTCCTTCCACCTTAGCTCTGATACCATATGATATAAGCACGCCTTACTCCACTTGGTAAGATAAGACTTGCACTTTGATTGTAGGGCCTAGGAAGGTATCAAGTGTTCCTGAAATAAGAAGGCTTTAAAGAAAATGGTTAAATATGAATGAGTATGATGGTAAGATAGAAATAAAAACTAAATAGATGAAGATGATGATATGTTTAAAATGATTTAAAGAAGTATTAGCATATGCAACATTGTTATGGTGATGGAAGAATGAAGTATGGAAATGGTAGTGAAGAATAAAGATATTATCTTAAGAAACAAAGGAATCAAACTAAGCTATATTAAAGCTTAACCCTATACCTTATAGAAACTTGAGGGATGGTGTTTAAGGACTTTGACCCTTTAGGTATATTAAACCAAAGAACCAAAAGTAGCAGGGTGGATAGAAGATAGGCGACGCCACAAGCACAAGAGCACTTGATAAGTCAATATAGTTCTTAAAGAACTAGAAAGAGAGAAAATCTCACAAGTTTTGATTAAACAAAGTTGGTTAATTTACAAAATGAAACCTAAACTATTTATAGGCCTAAGGATTCGTAGGATACATATACAAGCATTAATGAGTGAACATTCATGGATGAATGTTCATACTTTAAATAGATACAAAGCATGGCTTAGTTGAATGAATTTGATGAATGGATGTTCTTTTTTTAATGGAATGCATCCTTTGGCCGAATTCATCCCACCTTGTGTGAACTTGTTGATTTTTCTTCTATGGATGAATGTTCATGAATGTATCTTGGCTGAAATTCTTCCCCCTTGTGTGAACATGACTATTTGGCTTCTTGCATGAATATGTATGAATGGATGAACTTAAAAGCCTTTGAATGAATCCTTGCACCTCCTCACAAATGTGCTGATTCATTTTAATATTCTTTTCTCGTCCATGCATGTCTTTATTAATTCCTCCCATGCATAAGTCCTTTGAAGGAGATGAATGGTTGCAAATCCCGTATTTATTTCCAGTCTGCACTGTCTTAAGTAATCTGGGCATATATTGGGCTTCCAATATCAGATTGATACGATTAAAAGTGCGTTGGAAAGCTAAGAGATAGAGGATTAAATGTTAAGAAGACTTCATCACCAAAGATGCTTGGAAAATGTTCAAAAATGCAATCAATATGACTGACGTGAACTGTCCATCCAACTCTTCAATTGCCTTTAGTCTACTTAGCATCCAATGTACCTAGACAAAGTATGTAAACAAATAATTAGATAGGAGTTGAGCTATTATAATTATGAATGCATTATGCCACCTATGTTATGAATGCAAATGCGCTAACTATGAATGCATATGCATTGAATGAGTTATATAAAGATGTGAATTAATAAGTCATGCATGAATATCATATATTATACATATAAATGACATCATATAACATTCAAATATAGTAAAGAATAAGATAAACATATTCACATGACATGTAATGCATAAATAAGTAAATAAATAATAAAATAAGGCAAGACTCCCTTAGAGTCAACAAGGTAGAATGTCCATGAAGTTTGGTCCTTGGCATGATCGCATCAATTGCAAAGTACACTCAAAGAGAAGCACAAAACAATCTGTCCAACAACAAACTAGAAGGAGGTACTCACAAGAGAGAATTGAGTGGAAAAAGGCAAACGAGAGGGTGAAAACAGAAGGGGGATTAGAAAAAGCCAAGAACATATCCCCGAGTACAAACACGAGTGTGAGTGGAGTGACATTTTAATTTCTTTGGAGTGTTACTGTGAGGTTTTGTGAGAGTGTTCTTGGTAAGGTCCTTTTACACATTTCCATTCTTTATTTCACTTACAATTTTTCATCTTTTCAATGGAGTATGAACAACAAAGAATGAATGCATTTCACACTCGTTGCCATGTAGATTGTAAAGTGTGTCTTATAGTTATTAACGGAGGAAGTTGTATAAACATTGCAAGCACATACATGGTAAACAAATTGGGGCTTACAACGATTAAACATTCCAGCTCATATGAATTGCAATGGTTGAATGATGAGGAAGTGTTGAAGGTCACTCAACAAGTACTTGTGTCATTCTCAATTGGAAAGTACAAAGAAGAGATTCTATGTGACGTGGTGCCTATGAGTACGAGTCATTTGTTGTTTGGATAACCATGGCAATTTGACAAACGAGGTATCTATGATGGATTCACAAATCGCTACTCATTCATGAACGATAAAAGAAAAATTATCTTGACACCACTAACCTCTAGCCGAGTAAATGAAGATCAAAACTCCTTGAGCGAACGCATTGAAGCAATGAAGGAACAAATTGAAGAATAACATTTGGAAGAAAGTTCAAAAAAAGGAATGAATTTTGAAATCGAACAAAATGTTGAAAATGATGAGAATCAAAGAGTGGAAAAAGAAAACATTGGAGTTGAAAATGAGAAGAATGAATTTGGAGAAAAAGAGGAGAGCGAAGAACAAATTTTATCTAATATTTCTTCTCCTATCATTCCTTTTGTTTTGCAGGATCATTCAAGGGACATATCATTTCAAGGAGATGAATCAAGAATCATGGCTTTTAAAGGACTAAAAGATGTGACTTTTGGTGATCCACAAAACATGTCTCTTGACATTTCAAAGGAAGTGTCAATTGAAATGCTAAGAGTAGCAACCGTTAACATTCCAAATACACTGTAAATATTGAAGGGAATTCAACAACCAATGGAGTTCTCCATCATTAAGCAACGAACTCCCATTAAACATCCACCTTGGTTTGATATTTTCATTCATTTTGTTTATAATTTCTCATATTCTAACTTTGATTTAATTTGCAGGAAATCAATTCATATACATGGGATTATCCTACCTAACGTTGATGCATCAAGCATGAAGGATGATTCAAAGGACATAACTTGTCAAATGGAGGAACCAAGAGGCATGATCCAAGGAAGCTTAAGAGAATTATCTTTTAAAGTGCCAAAAGCTATAACTTTTCATTCAATGGACATGACTTTTGAAGAACCAAGCAATATGCCTTTTGGGGTACCAAGAGATATGATCATTAAAGACAATATGTCTTCAAAAGACATGACTCTAGACCATCCAACAAACATAGACAGGGAGTACTTCTTTCACTTATTTATCATTAATCATTCTCTTACTAATGAGATTCCTTTCTCTTTTTCGGGTCATCGACACTCAAGGAACTTATTCAAGGGATGTGATTTTTGATAAGAATCATTTCATAGAGATGACCTATGAATGGGCGTACAATTTGGAGAATCCACCTTTCGATTTGAGGACAAATCGCCCAAAAGAAGGGGGAGGATGTGATCATGTCTAGCTCCAACTTTCTGCATGCATTATATATTATTATGAGCATACATTTTCATATTAGACTATGCTTGAATTATGAGCATACTCACATCATGATATTGGGTTGTTATGAGCTAAATACCTTGCTGCCATGTAAGAATATGGTAATGTGAGCTATGATTGAAGGTCATGAACTAAATATATCGTCTCATAATATGTGTAAGATAATGCATGAAGCTTAAGAGCTAATATGAATGCATATGAACAAATGAAATGAATTATAATGATGCTGTGACGTATGGCGAATCTACACGCTTTGATGGAAGAGAGTAGATAGCCTTATTGTGTCCCGATCTAGGATTGACAAGTACTGATGTCCTTGAATTAATAAGCTTGGGCTGCAAAATAATATAAGAAATAAATGATATTAATAATGGTCTTAAGAAATGAATATATAATAAAGGAAATGAAATAGAAAGAAATGAAAGAGAGATGGCTGCGGAATTATGGGATTGATGATGGTCTTGATGAAGGATGTTGATGACGTTGATGATGAAATGAAGATGGTGGTGATGTTGTATCTCAAACACGCCAAAGATGAAATAGTGCTAAGGAGCACAATCCCGGTCTTCACAAACTTGCTTGAGGGGTGGTGATAGTGTCTTCAACCCACTAGATATTAATCTAGGAATTTAGGAATCAATTTGGAAGGAATGACGCCACAAGTATAGGAACTACACTTGTTTAATCGATAAAGTTCACAAAGAACTTTGAAGAGAAATAACTCACAAGAGTAATTTTATATATGAGATGAGATGATTACAAATGATGGCAAGCCACTCTATTTATAGGAAATGAGAGGGCTTGGCCGAATGATTACAAGTTGTTTCGGCTAGATACATGTCTCTAGGAAAATACATAATGCTTGAGATGAATGAATAAGTCCTTTGGGCTTGTGATGGTTCGGCTAACTCTTCATGAAAGGCCTTAATGATTCGGCTAAGGATGGGAAGACATCTCCCTTGGCCGAATATGTATGTTGGTTCATCTTGGCGCCATTTTCTCCTTTTGGCCGAATGGTGGTGTGTCTCTTCATGCTTGGCGCCAAAAAGGCTCTCATGTGTATGGCATGTGATGTGGCCAAATAGGCATGGAGCCTCTAGCTCATGTTTCTTGATGATTTAAGCATCCAATAGGCGTGATCTCTTCACCGATGTGTTCCTTGTTGAAAAGGCATCTTCATGGGCAGCATCATTCATGAAAGGTCACAATGTTTGAGAAAGGTAACCCTTCATGTTTGAGCTACTTCGGGTGTGAATGAGCTGGTGGTGAGCTGACCTTAGATGACTTGTAACATGATGAACGTTTGGGCAGCTCCTTGTGAAAAGGTACCTCTTGAGATGGCAACTATTCGCGAAAAGGTACGATTTCACAAATTTTGATGTAGGACATATTTGAAGTGTCCTAAGTGGTGATGATGATGGTGCAACTCCCCAGCTGAAATGAGTTCATCTTATAGCTCAAATCTTCAGCTCAATCCAGCTATGAGCTTTCAGCCTCAAAACAACTTTTCATCGATGAATCCTTATGATCTCTTAAGCATCCCTATGTGAGTTTCCTTGCTGTTTCATACTCCATTTAGCTCTAATGCAGCTCCCAAGTCTTGGCCGAATGTGCCTACACGCATAATATAAAGAAATAAACTAAGTAAATGAACTTATACAATGTATTATATAATAATGTGGACTATAGTATATAATAACTTATATCTCATATATTAATGATTAAGTTATTATAATAACCATAGATATTATATGTATGAAAATAATTATGAAATAAACATATATGTATGTAAAGTTTAGAAAGTTTCTTCCCTTGTAAGGGTGGAATAGCCATAATAATCATGATGCTGAATTGGATCACATCATGCTGCCTTGATGTATATAAGATAATCATGTTTAATATGATTATAAGACTATCCTAACATGCTTAAATATCAATGTGCACGGTGTGTTCATACTAAGTTGTTCTTTAACTACATAACAAGAATTCTTATCATGAATTGTATTATAAAGGCATATAATATATAACTAATATATATAGTAAATTGAATATAAATGTGTTCAAGAGTACTCCCTTTATAGGTGAAAACGTGCTTGCATCATGGTGCTTGTCTCATGTCTCTTCATGATTTAGGCCTCCAATGGATGTAAACTCTTCACCAATGTGCACCTTGATGAAAGGGAATCTTTATGGGCAGCGACATTCATAAAAGATCACAATTAATGGAACGTAACCTTTCATGTTTGAACTAGTTCTAGGGTGAATGAGTTGGAGGTGAGCTGGAAATAGGTGAGTTGTAACATGATGAATATTATGGCAGCTCCTTGAGGAAAGGTACCTCTTAAGTTTGTAACTATTCATGAAAAGGTACGATTTCACAAAAATTGACTTAGGACATATTTGAAGTGATGTGATCACAACTACACAAATGGATCTCGAAGTCATGCCTAAAGGACCTATCACTCATGCCTAAAGGACCTTACACATATGTGACCTTTCATAACAAGTTGCTGCCCAATGGATCTCCCATCCAATTTGGCGCCAACTTGAAGGGACACAAGAGCTATTTGACCAAGGGATATTACCCTCCATTTAAACTGAACCATCATCTTTATTTAGTATTAAATTATGTCACTTTAAAAAGGCACAAGGCCTGGCCAAAACCCTTTTAATCATTCGGCCATGCCTCTCTATTTCCTATAAATAGTAAAGAATATTTCATTTGTAATCAGACCTTTTTTTATTAATATAAGTGAGATTATTCTCTTTCTTAAGTCCTGGTCACTTTTATCGACTTATCAAGTATTTTTAATACTTGTGGCATCAACCTTTTCCCCTCGATACTTCTGGTTCCTAGTTCTTATAACTAGTAGGTCAAAGTCCTTAATACCACCCCTTAATAAAGCAATATAAAGTATGGGTCTTTGCTCTCTATAGCAATGGTTCTTCTTTGAGTCATCTTTAAGATTGATGTAAGGCTGATCTACATGCTTTGGTGAAAAGAATAGATAGCCTTATTGTGTCACGATCTAGGATTAACAAGTACTGATGCCCTTGAATTATAAGCTTGGCTGCAACATAGATATGAAAAAAAAGTATATGATTAATAAAGGAAAATTAATGAAATGATAAAGATAAGGAATGAAATGAAATAAAAAAAGGGATAGAGATGGCTGCGAAATTGATGGTTTTATGGATGAAGATGATGGTGTTGATGATGAAATGGAGATGGTGTTGTTGTTGTATCTCAAACATGCCAAAGATGAAATAATGCTAAGGAGCACAATCCCAGTCTTTACAAACTTATTTGAGGGGTGGTGATAGTGTCTTCTACCCACTAGATATTAATCTAGGAATTTAGGAATCAATATGGAAGGAATGAAACCACAAGTATAGAAATTATACTTGTTTAATCGATAAAGTTCACAAAGAACTTTGAAGAGAAATAACTCACAAGAGTAATTTTTATATAAGAGATGAGATGATCTACAAATGAAATGCCAAAGCCTATTTATAGTTTTCAAAGGGTTTAGGCCGAATAGGTATATGATGGTTCAACTATGGATGAAACCCCTTTGAAAATACATGATTTTTTTAATGAAAATACATGATTTTAATGTATATACATGCTCTTGGCCGAATGGTAAGGTGTTGGTTCGGCCTAAGGATGTTTTGAATGCTTTTGGAAGTCATTTGGGCGCCAAAATGGAGAGGAATGAGTCTTTGGTCGAATAGGAAACATCCCTTGGTGTTTTGGCACCTATTTGATGTCACATGGAGTACACATGCTTGAATGATGCACATGGCAGCCTACATGAATGCACATGGGTCTTCTTGTAATGCTTTGGTTAGGTTTCAACTATAGGATGATGTCTTGAAGTCCATGGGTAGCCTAGAGATGAACTAGCTTCAAGGTAAGCTAGGTGAGTGTCTTGGTAGCTAACTAGGTGAGTTATAGCTTGATTAACTCAAGCTAGTTAGCTTTGGTTTTCTCAGCTCCTCAGCTACTCTCCCAGCTACTTCCAGCTACCTTTAGTCCACTTTTTAGTTATTTGGTCCAAAGCTCTCCTCTAATTAAGTTCATCTACATGCTATGTCCTCTAGCTAAGTTGAAGCTCTTTAAATGATGAAATGAGCTACCATAACATTCATGAGCTAGTGTGAGCTGCTATGCTTGTCCTTTTTGCTAACCAAGCTACCATAATATGCCTTGCTTTGTGTTTCACCTATATGAATCAACAAACAAATCAAGTAAGCAACGTGTGAGCTCATGTAAGGTAAAATGTATGCTGCCGTGAGGTGTTTGAATGATATGAGCTATGAATGATAATCTAGAAGCTAAGATAACATGTATATAAGCTAGATAGAAGGCATAGGACGTTTATGAGCTTAAGAAAACATGTATGAGCTAGAAAAGAGATGCATACATACAAATGAGCTAAAGAAACATGGATTTAAAGCTAGTGAGCTAATGTAAACATATCATGAGCTAGAATAACATAACATGAGCTAATAAATGAATGAATACATGCTACCAAGATATCTAAATGATATGCAAACATAATAAATGAATCTAAAACATATGTAAAAATAATATAAAGCTAAGTAAATATGTGGAAACATATGTTATGCATGAAAATCATATAGTATGCAAGTGAATGATAACATATGATTATTCAAGCATAGTTTAAGATTAAATATATGCTCATAATAATATATAGTGCATAAATGAGTAAATATAATATAAAGTAAGGAATAACTCCCTTAGATTGATCTTGATGGATGTTCAATGATGTGATTATGTAATGTAGGAAGTTGGTGCTAGACAGGATCACATCATCCTCCCCTTCTTTTAGGCGATTTGTCCTCAAATCGAAAGGTGAATTTTCCTTAGTGTGTTTCCATTCAAACGTTGCTGATTTGTCTTTAAAAAATATCCATTCAATAGTAACTTGTTCAAGACATTTCTTTTCAAAAAGATCTATGAAAGGATCCTTGTGAAAAGTCATGAACCTTGAATAAGTACTTTGAACCTCCTTGTTCTGAAAAGAAAGAAGACTTTCATAAGTAAGGGAATTATTAATCATTGTTAAGTTAAAAATATACTCCCTGTTCACATCTTTTGAATGGCCAAGAGTGATGTCTTTTGAATCACAAAAGATGTTGCTTCCAATGATCATAACTTTTGGCATTCTAAAAGAAACATTCTTTGGTTTTCCAAGGGTCATGTCCTTTGATTGAGAAATTAAAGACTTTGAAAAAATAAAATATAAGCCTTTTAAACTTCCATCGATCATGTCTCTTGGTTCCTCCATTTGAAAAATTGTGCCTTTTAGATTGTCCTGCAAATCAAAGAAAAATTCTGCAATTTCATGGTGAGAATAATCATCCTTGATCTTTCGTCTCATCCATAGGCATTCTCGAATGACCCATCAAAATTTGATAAGATAATACCATAGACATGAATCGATTTGCTGCAAAATAAATCAAAACATGTAAATGAAAAACTATTGACAAGATGAAAGGAAATATCAAACTATTGACAAGATGAAAGGAAATATCTTTCATCGCACTTCAAGTGATGCTTCTTTTGGAACTTCAAATGGCATAACCTTTGAAATATCAAGAGACATGTTTTATGAATCACCAAAAGTCATGACTATTGGTTCTTCAAAAGTCACATCTTTTGCTTTTCCAAAAGCCATGATTTTTGAATCATCTCCTTGAAAAGATATGTCTCTTGAATTATCCTGCAAAACAAAAGAGAGAATAGGAGAAGAAGTAAGGTTAGATAAAAATTGTTCTTCACTCTCCTCTTTTCCTCCAAATTCATTCTTTTCAACTCCAACGGTTTCTGTATCCACTCTCCGTTCATCATTTTCAACTCCAACATTTTGTTCAACTTCAAAATGCTTTTGTTCATTTGATTTTTTCTCCAAACATTCTTCATTTGCATTGTCTTTAAGTTGTTCTTTCATTGGTTCAATGTTCTTCTTCAAGGTGTTTTGATCTTCATTTACTCGGCTAGGAGATAGTGGAGTCAAGATGATTTTCCTTTCATTGTGAAAGAAAGAGTATCGGTTTGTGAACCATCATGGACAGCCCGCTTGTCAAATTGCCATGGCCTCCCCAAGAGTAAATGACTCATATTCATATATACCATGTCACATAGAATCTCTTCTTTGTAACTTCCAAGTGAGAATGGAACAAATACTTGTTCAGTAACCTTTAATTCTTCATTGCCATGCAACCATTGCAATTCATATGGGCTGGAATGTTTAATCGTTGTAAGCCCCAATTTGTTCACCATGTATGTGCTTGCAATGTTTGAACAACTTCCTCCGACAATAGCTACAAGACACACTTTACCATTTACATGGCAACGAGTGTGAAATGTGTTTGTCCTTTGATGTTCGTTCTCCAATGTTTGGAAAGATGGAAGATCACAAGATATTTGTTAGTATAAAATAAAGAAAATTAAAACCTTACCAGCACACTCACAAAGTCTCACAATCATCACTCCAAAGAAAAGATAAGATCACTCCACTCAACACTCGTGTTTACTCTCGGGAATATGACTTGGCTTTTAACAATTCCCCTTCTGATCTCACTATCTCAATAGCCTTTTTCCACTCAATTTCTCTTGCTAAGTCCTTTGAAGAACTTACTCAAGATTAGAACAAGTTAATTCTTTCCTTGTGTGCGTCAGCTACAAATAGGTTAGGGTAGAAAGAATCGAAGAAATGGAAAGGTAGAATAAAGGATTCAAGGTATTAAAAGAAGGAAATGGTTGAAGATAAGGAAAATGAAAGGATAGAAAAGGAAGAGGTGACTTACAATTCAAGAAACAATACTTACTGCAACCTTTCTCAAGAAACAATAAGGTTATCTTCTCTTAGTGTAGTTTGGCCTCTTTGATGCACTTGCAATGGTAGAGCACTTTCCTTGGCTTGCTTTCTCTTTTTGATTTTTTTGATTTTTCTGAATTTTTCTTCTTTTTGTCTTTTCTTTTCTTTTTGCACTCCAATTTTGTTGAAGGGGTCTTTTTCTTTTGCTTTGCACGCCAATGACACTTTTGTTGTCAATCCAAATATGCTCTGATTACTGCTTGATGTAAGGCTAATCTACACGCTTTGGTGAAAATAATAGATAGCCTTATTGTGTCCCGATCTAGGATTGACAAGTACTGATGCCCTTGAATTATAAGCTTGGCTGCAACATAGATATAAAAAAAAGAATATGTGATGTGATCCAATTCAGTGTCAAAAATGGAATTGCATCTCCAACCTTTCTCAAAAATAAAAGGGAGATTTTCTTTAACTTAATCTTTCTTTATACCATAGTTATAATAATAGCTTACTTACATTATATTTATAGTTATGATGATGATATTATGAATGTATGAAGTTATTATTATGAACCATATATTTACATGATTATATCTTTAAATACTTAGCTTATATTATGCTTTCTTTTGTAGGTACATGTTCGGCCACATGATGGGAGCTGACTTAAAGATAGCATGGGAGTCATTGAGCTAAGGAAACTTGACTAGGACAACTCTAGGACAACTCAAGGACATTTTGAGACAAAGTTGTTAGTTGACCTTCGAGCTCATAGCTGACTTGAGATGGACTTTTGAGCTAGATAGAGACCTCCTTTCAGCTGGAAAGTTATGCCATCATCTTTACCACACGGAACACTACAAATATGGTCTAGGTTGAATTTTGTGGATTCGTACCTTTTCACGAAGAGTTGCCAATCCGAGAAGTTCCTTTCACAAGGAGCTGTCCTAAGATTCATCTTCATGTATTTCATCTGTGGCCAGCTCATCTTCAGCTCAAACACATTGGAAGTAGCTCAAATGATGAAAGGATGCTTTACACAAATGTGCCCTTTCATAATTAGTTGTTGCCCCATTGATGCCATGTCACCGAGATACAAGATGGAAGCCAAAACACACCTAGTTGTTGCTCAACTTCTCGCCAAGGAGAAGCCACACCATAAGCACCCTATGCCACCCTTGTGAGTGTCTTATGACCAGCCCACACATGCGCTATACATGTGGATAAAATGGGTACCAAAATGAAGAGGGTTCTCTCTATTCGGCCAAACCATCATCTTGCTTCAAGTTGGCGCCAAGATGAAGAGACAAGGGAACCATTCGGCCAAAGACATCTCCGCCCCATCCAAGCATCATCTATTTTCGTTTTAATAAATGTATCTAGCCGAATAGACACCTATTTATTCGGCCAAACCTATGCAAGCCTATAAATAGGCTTTGGCATTTCATTTGTACATAACCCTTTGATCAATTAAACTATTTATGAGATTATTCTCTCTTCAAGTTCTTTTTAGAACTATATCGATTAAGCAAGCTTTCATAGTTTGTGGCGTCAAACCCCTTTCATTGATACTTCTAGTTCCTAGTTTATATAACTAGTGGGTCAAAGTCCTTGCTACCATCCCTTATAAAACTTATAAGAAACGGGTCTTTGTTCCTTTATAGCATTGGTTCCTTCTTAGTTTTATAAGATATTATCTAAACCACCACCATATTCCATTACTTCACGCCTACAACATCTTCACTACCATCACCATTCCATCACCATAAAACCATCCTTCAATTAACAACAAGGCAAATGTCCAACAACATCATTGGTGGTCGAATTCTCTTACATTTAAAGGATAATTCAACATCACTTCCGCATCCCATCTTTGACAACATTTCTTTCCATTTCCATTTCCTTTTTTTTCTTAATTATCCATTTAATTAACCAATTCTTCTTATTTCATGCAGATTACTTTCAATTCAACGTGTAGCATTTGGTGTCTCTCCTAGATCGGGAAACAACAAGGTTGCCAACTTCTACATTATTGAAGAAGCCTGGTTAGCCTTACATCAAGCGGTAATCAGAGCATTGGTGGATTGACAATCAAGTGCTACAACAAAAGCAACAGAAAGAGAAAAATAAAGAAGAAAAACAAAAACAAAAACAAAAGACTCCTACAACAAATTTGGAGTGCAAAAGAAAGAAAAAGAAGGAAAATAGAAATTCAAAGAAAGAAGTACGTTGGAAATTACACTCAAAGAGAAGCATATTACAATCTGCCCAACATTAAACTTAAAGGAGGTATCCTTGTTATTTCTTGTAAAGGAAGATAGTAAGTGTTGCAACTTGAGTTGTAAGTTATCTTCATTTTCTTACTATTTCATTTCTTTATTATTTCATCTTTTCTTATTTCATTACCATATCTTTTTCTTAACCTTTCTATCCTACCCTTATCATAACCATTTATATTCCTAACCATTCAAAACCGACACACAAACTAAAGAAACTTGTTCAATCTTGAGTTAGTTCTTAAAAAGGACCCACAAGAGAGAATCGAGCGGAAAAAGGCATAAGAGAGGGTGAGATCAGAAGGGGGATCAAGAAAAAGTCATGAATATATCCCCGAGTGCAAACACGAGTGTGAGTGGAGTGCAATATGAAATTTTATTTGGAGTGATCAAGTGAGGTTTTGTGAGTGTGCTGGTAAGGTTTTTAAATTGTTTTTATTGTACTAACCATGTCTCAAAGCCCCAAATAAAATGCAGGAACACCAAACTTACAAATACAAGCACTCATTGGCGAAAAGATAGATCAATGCCAGGACCTACCACCAGTACGTAATAATGGAGCCCATAGAAGACAACAACCACCACCACCTCTAGAAGAAGATCTTCAAGAAAATTTAGACGATGGAGAACAAGCAACATTCCAAGGCCCTAGACGTGCCATTGTAGATGACAACTTGAGCAATATCAAGATCAAAATTCCTCAATTCCAAGGAAAGACTGATCCTGAAGCCTACCTTGAATGGGAAAGCAAAGTGAAACACATTTTTAGTTGTCACAACTATTTCGAGATGAAGAAACTAAGATTGGCAGCCATGGAGTTCATAAACTATGCTTTAATATGGTGGGATCAACTTACCCTTAATCAAAGAAGGAATAGAGAAAGACCGGTCTCAACTTGGCTTGAAATGAAAGGTATTATGCGAAAATGATTCATTCCTGTTCACTATCAACGTGACTTGTTTCAAAAGTTACAGAATCTTGACCAAGGCCATAGGAGTGTGGAGGACTATTACAAAGAGATGGAAGTGGCAATGATCCGAGTCAACATTGAGGATGATCGTGAAGCAACTATGGCGAGATTCCTTGTCGGACTTAATCCCAAAATTGCCAATACCTTGGAGTTGTATCATTACGTCGAAATGGATGAGATGGTGCAAATGGCAATGAAAATTGGAAGGCAACTAAAAAGGAGACATACATCTCGTAATATTGCAACCACATTATCCAAATGGAGTCCAAACAACATCAAGAAGCCAACTACTCCTCCTGTCAAAGAACAAGCCGAATCTTTAAAGAATCATCAAGTAAATAAAGACTTTAATCGAGGAAAGTAATCTACTGAACTTTCAAGAGACATTATATGCTTTAAATGTCTTGGGAGGGGCCACGTATCTACACAATGCCCTAACCGAAACACCATGCTTTTACTTGGAAATGGTGAAATAGAATCTGAATCAGAGGAAGAACAAGAGGCACCTATTGAAGTCAATGAAGAAATCACTCTTGCAGATCTCGTTGATCAAGGAGAAGCTTTGGTAATTAAAAGAAGTTTGAACGTTCAAGTCTCGGAAGATAATGCACAGCGAGAGAACATTTTTCATACCCGATGCCATGTGAATGAAAATGTATGTTTTGTTATTATAGATGGGGGAAGTTGTACTAACGTGGCCAGTACAATAATGGTGGAAAAGCTTGGTTTAAAAACAATGAAGCACCCGAAGCCATATAAGTTACAGTGGCTAAATGAACGAGGAGAACTCAATGTTAGCAAACAGGTGTTAGTTCCTTTTTCCATTGGCAAATACAATGATGAGGTTATGTGTGATGTTGTCCCTATGCATGCTAGCCATCTACTTCTTGGAAGGCCATGGTAATACGACAAAAGGACTATTCATGATTGCTTTACCAATCAATACTCGTTCAGCCATAAAGGGAAGAAGATTATCCTTACTCCTTTAATGGCTAAACAAGTCCAGAATGATCAAGCCAAAATGAAGCAAAGTGTTGAGGCTATAAGAAAAGGAAAAACAACAACCATGGAGGAAATTGATCGAGAACTAGTGCTTATTCTTCAAAGTGCTTGATTCGAGAATGTCTATTGACAGAATGCAAGGTTAAAGATGATTATTCTAACTTTGAACATGCAGATTTTTTCTTTGACTTGCAGGATGTACCAAGAGACGCCATTTTCCAAAAGGAAGGGTTAGAAGACGTGACCTTTGGAAATCCAAAAGACATATCCATTGAGCAACAAAAGGACACAAATTTTCATTCAAAGAACATGTCTTTGGAAGAACCAATGGACGTGACCTGTGAGGATTCAATGATCATACCTATTGGAGTATTAAGAGACATCACTTTTGGGAAATCAAGGGACCTAAACGTTCAAAGAAAAATTACATGGACATATCTCACTCAAGAGCCTATTAAAGGGATCACAATTTCTGACGAAACAGCAACTATGGAATGGAGGAACATTGAAAAGAAACCACCCTTCGATTTGAGGACAAATCGCTTTAAAGAATAGGGATGATGTGATCCAATTCAGCGTCAAAAATGGAATTACATCTCCAACCTTTCTCAAAAATCAAAGGGAGATTTTCTTTAACTTAATCTTTCTTTATACCATAGTTATGATAATAGCTTACATACATTATATTTATAGTTATGATGATGATATTATGAATGTATGAAGTTATTATTATGAACCACATATTTACATGATCATTATATCTTTAAATACTTGGTTTATATTATGCTTTCTTTTGTAGGTACATGTTCGGCCACATGATGGGAGCTGACTTAAAGATAGCATGGGAGTCATTGAGCTAAGGAAACTTGACTAGAACAACTCCGGGACAGCTCAAGGACATTTTGAGATAAAGTTGTAAGCTGACCTCCAAGCTCATAGCATACTTGAGTTGGACTTTTGAGCTAGCTAGAGACTTCCTTTCAGCTGGAAAGTTACGCCATCATCTTCACCACACAGAGCACTACAAATATTGTCTAGGTTGAATTTTGTGGATTCGTACCTTTTCACGAAGAGTTGCCAATCCGAGAAGTGCCCTTTCACAAGGAGTTGTCCTAAGACTTATCTTCATGTATTTCATCTATGGTCAGCTCATCTTCAGCTCAAACACATGGGAAGTAGCTCAAATGATGAAAGGATGCTTCACAAAAATGTGCCCTTTCATAATTAGTTGCTGCCCCATTGATGCCATGTCACCGAGATACAAGATGGAAGCCAAATCACACCTAGTTACTGCTCAACTTTACGCCAAGGAGAAGTGATGTGATCCTGTATAGCACCAACTTTCTGCATGACATACTCTCATCATTGAAAATCCATCAAGCTCAATATAAGGGAGTTCTACCTTACTTTATATTATATTTACTCATTTATGCACTATATATTATTATGAGCATACATTTTCATATTAGATTATGCTTGAATTATCATAACATGTGCATTCATTCATTATGTCCTATGGTTTGCATCATTGATTGATATTCATGCATATGCATATAATCTATAGTTATAATAATAATATTCATTTATGAGTTATTATTATAACCTATAGTTCACATCTTTATAATATGCACATTCTTATTACTTTATAATAATTCATATACTTAGCTTATATTATGCTTTCTTTTGTAGGTGCATGTTCGGCCATATGATGGGAGTTGACTTAAAGCTAGCATTAGAGTCCAAGAGCTATGGAAACTTAACTAGGACAACTCCGGGACAGCTCAATAACATTTTGGGACAATGTTGCCAGCAGACCCCCGAGCTCATAGCTCACTTGAGCTAGACTTTTGAGCTAGCTAGAGACCTCATTTTAGCTGGAGAGTTGCACCGTCATCTTCACCACACAGAACACTTTAAATATGGTCTATGTCAATTTTTGTGGATTCGTACCTTTACGCGAATAGTTGTCATTCCAAAAAGGTGTCTTTTCACAAGGAGCTGACGTATGACTCATCTTCATGTAATTCATCTATGGCCAGCTCATCCTCAGCTCAAACACTTGTAAAGTAGCTTAAATGATGAAAGGTTACCTTCCACATAATGTGACCCTTCATGACAAGTTGCTGCACATTGAAGGCCATGACACCTAGATGCATGTTGGAAGCCAAGTCACGCATAGTTGCTGCCATATTCATTCCATGGACTTCAAGACACCATCCTATGGTTGTAACATCACCAAATCCTTGCAAGAAGACCCATGTGCGTTCAAGTAGGCTGCCATGTGCATAATTCAAGCATGTGCACTCCATGTGACATCAAATTGGCGCCAAAACACCAAGGGATGCTTCTTATTCGGCCAAAGACTCTTTCCTCTTCATTTTGGCGCCCAAATAACTTCCAAATGCATTTAAATCAACCTTAGGGCCGAACCAACACATAACCATTCTGCCAAGAGCATGTATCTTCATTTAAATCATGTATTTTCATCAAAAATCATGTATTTTCAAAGGCGTTTTAACCTTGGCCGAACCATCAAGTATCTATTCGGCCTAAACTATAAATAGGCTTGGATATTTCATTTGTAAAACAACCCTTTGATCAATTAAAAATTCTTTGTGAGATTATTCTCTCTTCAAGTTCTTTTTAGAACTATATCGATTAAGCAAGCCTTTCTAAAGCTTGTGGCGTCATTCCTTCACCATGATACTTCTGGTTCCTATCTCCTATAGATAGAGGGTCAAAGTCTTTTCCTACCATCCCTTATAAGACTTATAAGAAACGGGTCTTTGCTTCTTTATAGCATTGGTTCCTTCTTAGTTTTATAAGATACTATATGTTCATCACCATTATCACGCCTATATCATCACCATAGTCCATCACCATATCACGCCTATATCATCACCAAATTCCATTTCCATTTCTTCATCTTTGAATTATCCTTCAAACATCAACAAGGCATACGTCCAGCAACATCATTTGGAGGCCGAATTATCAACTCTTGAAGGATTCTTCAACAACACTTCCGCAGCCCATCTTTGATAACTTTTCTATCCATTTCCTTTCTGATCATTTGTTGATAGGGAAGCGGTGGCGGATTGATGAACGTTGCTCTTGTTGAAGAATCAAACCTAGAAAGCTCTAGACTCGATTAAGAACAAAGGGAACGAATAGGGAAAGGTGGCGGTAGCAAGTAGGGTTCTTAGAGTTTCTTTTATGTGCTGGAATCAAGGCAATAAGATTAGAATAAAATAAACAAAAGATAAATAAACGGAAGATGAAATAAGATAATAAAGAAATCAAAATATCTCCCTTATGAAGGTGAACGGTAAAGACGATTGATGGTGCGAATGGATTTGTGGATAATAGATGGATAAGTGTCCTATTGAGCCCTCCTAGTCGCAATGAAAAGGCAAACACGATAAATGGCTCTAACCAACCCTCCTAGTCGTGATGAAAAGGCAAATTGGAGTGTGAAGATTAATCTCCCTCACAAGAACTTGAAAGAACTCAAGGAGAAGAAGCTTCGAAGGCACAAGGCAATCAGCACTTGCAAAAACGAACTCTCGTTGTATTATTAATCAAAGAAATCTGATTTACAAAGTTGAATGAAGCCTCCTTTATATAGGGGCTGAATTCTAAAGGTCCTAAATAACTAAAGAATAAAATATTAATAAACTAAACATGTTTTAACCCTAATTCCTAATAAAATAATAATAACTAAAAATATTGTTTTAACCCAACCTTAATTCCTAATAAAATAATAAATCTGATCCTAAAAGATAATTAATCATCCTATATTAAATTATATTACAAATAATCAATATAAATATTAAAAATTCGTAATATTTACAAAATAACGTATTAATCCCGTATAGGATTTCCTGCATGCACCGTCTTCAGTAAAATGACCATATCTTGAGTTCCCGATATCGGATTGATGCGATTAAAGAACCGTTAGAAAGATAAGAGACAGACGGTTGTATCTCCAGAAGACATGTCGACCAAATAATATCAGGATCCCATTCAAAAAGTCGTCTCAAGTGCGCTGCTGTTCTGATCTTCTTTTCCAAAGCTTGGACGAGTGGATCATTTGGAAGAGTTATTACTTCTTCCTTTGATGTGAACCTTGTGATGCATGTATCATCCTCCCTTTCTTCAAAAAGATTCGACCTCGAATCTGAAACATTAAAGGGAGCAACATTAGAATAGTTTAATAATTCATTCACATTATGCTTACCGAATAGATATGCTTTGAATCTTCGAGACTTTGTTCTTCTAATAGGTTCGAGTAGAAACATTAGTCCAAAGAAGCATTTATTATGGACTCTGGTGCATGTATCATTCCCCCACTCCTCAAAAGGATTCGTCCTCGAATCTGAAAATCCAAAAGGAAGAGAATTAGATGTGTTGAAATAAAAACTTGTGAAACATTTACCAGGATCAATGTGATGTGTCTTTATGCATTTTAGTCGAGGTTTCTTCTTTGTAGGAACTGATTTCTTGTAGTCTTGAAATCCTCTTTTGCATACAAGTCTTGTAATCTGATGTTTTGGTTGAATTTCAACATGGCGCCGGTCACTGTTGGCTTTCTGTATGATTATTTCAGATAATTTCTCCATGGTTTTATTCGTGTGTGGCGAGAATGAGTGTTTAAAAACCATGTCAACTGGTTTGTTAACGTAATCCCTTAAGTCTCCTAAGTGTGGTTCATGAATTAATGATTCCCATGAGGAGATTTGTGGACTGTATAACCTGTTTAGTTGGCAAGGAAACTCATATACAAGATAAAGCTCATTAAAAGCACTTTTAAATGTATGGGTAGAAATATCATAAATATCCGAGTTATCGTGATATACATCTTTGATATGTTCAATTCTCGGAATAGAAGTATGAGTTTGATAGGTAAGAGTATACCTTCGTGGTAGTGTATCGTCTACTGTGTTTTGCTTACCTCGGTATGTTACGCACTTAAAGGAGTTGTGTTTAGTATGGATGACAACTTCATGAGCCTTACCTTGTAAGAAGGAGAAGAAGTACGTTACAATGTCATTAAAATGAGTAATAAAATATTTACCTTTGGACTCTCGTAAATCGTGACTCTTCATTGGTATGGCATAGTGATTAGGGCTTTCAGGTGGTAACCAGTCAGGAGGGTCACCTAGCACTATTCGACAACTCTTGGCGATGGAAGATGGTGTGGTCCAGTCTCGTGTTGCTTTTACTTTCTCATCATTTACATGGATTCTCTGTGCATGAACTATAAAGCCTGAAGAGTTGTTCAAATCATATTTCGTCATTATGATGGCGTCACGACTAAGGCTTTCCTGGATGTAGCCTTTTTGTAACAAATCCAACTCTTTGGTTTCTTCGAGATTGTATGTTTGACGAGGTATGATGGAACCTTGAATTAGATTGATTTGGCATTGTTTTCCTCTTTTCAGTGGTAATTCGTTAGGTAGATCACCTAACACTTCTCGAAAATCCTGTAAAAGAGATGAAAACACACTAGGCAAATCCTTGTTAATGTTAGAAATTGAAACAATTGATTCCCTAAAGCGAACAAGGATGCAAGGTTGTTTGTAAATAAGGTTCTCTCTCAATTCTTTTGTGCTCACACATAGATTTTGAGTCACTCTTTTCTTCTCACATTTAGGTTCACTCACCTCCCATGGGTCATTATTCTTTTGGCTTTTATAACTAGTGACCTCTTTTGCTTTTGCCTCTTTCTCAACTTTTTCTTTTTTTGCTTTCCCTACCTCCTCACAAATTATCATTTGATCTTTAGGGACTGGAAGTGTGTCATTCTTTGCTGGTCGTTCTTTCTCCTTGTCAGGTTTGTCATCTCTTGGCTTTTTTAGAGAAGATGGAGTAGAAGATGAGGAAGGATTTGAAGGATTACCTTGGTAAGAGGATGAAGTACCTAGGTAATGTTCACTGAATCTAGATCTCCTTTGGATTTGTGCTTCGATTGTCATTGCTTTCTTTAGTGCGTCTTCAAGGTTTTTGTACCCTTGTAGATCAAGAAGATCAATGATGTTTGAGTTTAAACCGACGATGAATCTTGACACGGTGACCTCTTCTTTTTCGGTTATGTTAGTCCTATTGAGTAAGGACTGCATCTCCTTGTAGTAATCTTCAACTGAACTTCTACCTTGTCGAAGTCGGTGTAGTCGTTGTTTAACTTCTCGTGTATAATGTGTCGGTAGGAATCGGTTCCTCATGGTTTGTTTGAGGTCGGTCCAAGAAGTGATTGTTGGAATTTGGAAGTTCTGGATCTTTTTCCTTGTTTGCATCCACCAAGTTCGAGCATATCCTTCAAATTGTATGGTGATCAGGTGAACTTGTTTAGCTTGGGGGCAGTCATGGTATGCGAATATGAGATCAACTTTTCCTTCCCATTCGATGTACCTGTCTGGATCGTTATCTCCTTTGAAAGACGGGATCATGAACTTTGGTTTTGTAAAGAGTTTGGGTGCTTGGAAACGTGGTTGTTCTTTCTCGGGTACCAAAAGTTCAGCATTGTTTGGTCTTGGATTATGGTTTGGTAGATTCAGTTGTGGTTCTTGTCGTTCTCTCACGATTTCATCAAATCTTTCAACTTGAGTCGTGAGTCGGGCAAGTGTGGCTAAGATAGCCGTAAGTGTCTTGTTGTTAGTGTCGCCCATTCTGAAATCATAACACTCAAAAGAAAATTTTTAAAGTAAAATAAAATTAAAATAAATTCAACAAAGCAAGAAACCTCACAAGTCACTCCAAGAAAGTAACACAACGAGAGGCAAGTAAGCCGATCTTGTACTCTTTAAAACTCACTTTACCAAGTAGTCTTTCACAGTTCGTATCGGAGTTTGATTACTAGCAAAGGCGATAAGAAAAACCTAAAAGCTCTAAGAGGCCAAACAAAGGTTAGACTCCAAGCGAACGAGAATGCAAAGAAGGAAGAAGTATGCAAACTCTTTAGTCCTACTAACACAATGAAGATAATGTGTTAGATAATGTAAAAGAACAATAACAAGGAAAAACAAAAGAACTTAAAGCACTAAGAGTCAAAGAAAAAAAAGAACCAACCCAGAAACCTGGAAAACGCTGGATCAATTTGAGCAACGTTTTTGAGGGGTTTACCTGTGTCAAAAAATTCTGGAAAAATTCTTGAATGTCTTTTGATGCTTCAAGAAACCACCTGTAAAATTTCAGAACCAAATACCTTCAGTAGTATCCAGTAGACTCTGTTGAACGGTGAGTCCTCAAACAATCTGTTTTTCTTGATCGCTTTGTTCGAAGGTGTTGTTGATCTCCAAAAATTCTGATTTTTTTTTGAATGATATTAAATATATGAATTTTCAATCTGGAAATTTTCACCACGAAATTCCTCCTGTAAAATTTTCAAGAAATTCGACAAGATTCTAAACCGAATCTGCCGATGAAACTTGAATGATGTATTTGAAGACTCCAATGAACTCCAATTGGGATGAAATTTGGACTTGGGTTTAATCTTAGAATTAATATGATATATGGATAAAATCAGCCCTAAATACCTTCGTTTGCAATTTTTTTGAAATTTTGGCTTTTTTGGCTCTTTTTTTGTTTTTTTGCCTTTTTTTTTTTTGCCTTTTTTGTTTTTTGTTTTTTTGTTTTTTTGAAAAAAAAATAGCAAACTAACAAGAAGGATTTAAATCTAAATTAAAATTAAATAAAAAGAACCTGAAACGCTGAATCGTTTGTGAACTAGCTCCGTTGGGGTACCTTGACGGTTTTGTGTGCAAGAACAAGCAAGATTGTCTGTTTCTCTCCAAGAATCGGCCCAACTCTGATACCAATTGATAGGGAAGCGGTGGCGGATTGATGAACGTTGCTCTTGTTGAAGAATCAAACCTAGAAAGCTCTAGACTCGATTAAGAACAAAGGGAACGAATAGGGAAAGGTGGCGGTAGCAAGTAGGGTTCTTAGAGTTTCTTTTATGTGCTGGAATCAAGGCAATAAGATTAGAATAAAATAAACAAAAGATAAATAAACGGAAGATGAAATAAGATAATAAAGAAATCAAAATATCTCCCTTATGAAGGTGAACGGTAAAGACGATTGATGGTGCGAATGGATTTGTGGATAATAGATGGATAAGTGTCCTATCGAGCCCTCCTAGTCGCAATGAAAAGGCAAACACGATAAATGGCTCTAACCAACCCTCCTAGTCGTGATGAAAAGGAAAATTGGAGTGTGAAGATTAATCTCCCTCACAAGAACTTGAAAGAACTCAAGGAGAAGAAGCTTCGAAGGCACAAGGCAATCAGCACTTGCAAAAACGAACTCTCGTTGTATTATTAATCAAAGAAATCTGATTTACAAAGTTGAATGAAGCCTCCTTTATATAGGGGCTGAATTCTAAAGGTCCTAAATAACTAAAGAATAAAATATTAATAAACTAAACATGTTTTAACCCTAATTCCTAATAAAATAATAATAACTAAAAATATTGTTTTAACCCAACCTTAATTCCTAATAAAATAATAAATCTGATCCTAAAAGATAATTAATCATCCTATATTAAATTATATTACAAATAATCAATATAAATATTGAAAATTCGTAATATTTACAAAATAACGTATTAATCCCGTATAGGATTTCCTGCATGCACCGTCTTCAGTAAAATGACCATATCTTGAGTTCCCGATATCGGATTGATGCGATTCAAGAATCGTTAGAAAGATAAGAGACAGACGGTTGTATCTCCAGAAGACATGTTGACCAAATAATATCAGGATCCCATTTAAAAAGTCGTCTCAAGTGCGCTGCTGTTCTGATCTTCTTTTCCAAAGCTTGGACGAGTGGATCAATTGGAAGAGTTATTACTTCTTCCTTTGATGTGAACCTTGTGATGCATGTATCATTTGTTTTCTTCTTTTATATTCTAGTTTAATCATTTCTTTCTTTAATTTTTGCAGATTACTTCCAATTCAATGTGTAGCATTTGGTGTCTCTCCTAGATTGGGAAACAACAAGGTTGCCAACTTCTCCATTTTGAAGAAGCCTGGTTAGCCTTACATCAAGTGGTAATCAGAGCTTTGGTGGATTGACAATCAAGTGCTGCAACAAAAGCAACAAAAAGAGAAAAAGAAAGAAGAAAAACAAAAAAAAAGAAAAAGACTCCTACATCAAATTTGGAGTGCAAAAGAAAGAAAAGAAAAGGAGAGAATCAAAAGCAAAGAAAAAGTGAAGAAAGTTGCAAAGTACACTCGAAGAGAAGCACATTACAATCTGCACAACAACAAACTTGAAGGAGGTATCCTTGTTGTTTCTTGTGAATGAAGATAATAAGTGTTGCAACTTGAGTTGTAAGTTATCTTCATTTTCTTACTATTTCATTTCATATTTCTTTCATCTTTTCTTACTTCATTACCATATCTTTTTCTTAAACTTTCTACCCTATCATAACCATTTCTATCCCTAACCATTTTTAAACCGACGCACAAACTAAAGAGACTTTCTCAATCTTGAGTTAGTTCTTAAAAAGGACCCGCAAGAGAGAATCGAGCGGTAAAAGGGAAACAAGAGGGTAAGATCAGAAGGGGGATCAGAAAATGCCTGGAACATATCCCCGAGTGTGAGTGGAGTGTAATCTGAAATTTTCTTTGGAGTGATCAAGTGAGGTTTTGTGAGTGTGCTAGTAAGGTTTTAATTTACTTTTATTTTACTAACCATGTCACAAGAATTGTTTGATTTCCATTCAGTTTCAAGACAAGCTTTTGTCATTAAAAAGGCTTTAAGCACTCAAATCATAGAAGATGATCAAAGAGAAAACATCTTCCATACTCGTTGTCATGTAAACAACAAAGTTTGTTTTATGATCATCGATGGAGGAAGTTGTACTAACGTTGCAAGCATTCTTATGGTGGAAAAACTAGGCCTGAAGACTTCCAAGCATCCGAATCCATATAAACTTTAATGGTTAAATGACGGTGGAGAAGTAAGGATCACAAAGCAAGTTGTCATTCCATTTTCAATTGGCAAATATCAAGATGAAGTCCTTTGTGATGTTGTACCAATGAATGCTGGACATATACTTTTGGGAAGACCGTGGCAATTCGATAGAAGAACAATCCATGATGGGTTTACCAACAGGTATACTATCACCCATAATGGTAAGAAATTCCTTTTGACGCCACTTTCTCCTAGTCAAGTGAAAGAAGACCAAATTCATTTGAGAAAAAGTATTGAGGCAATGAAGCAGCAATTTGAAGAAGAACGTTTTGAGGAGACAATAACAATTGAAAACGAAACTGTTGGAGTTGGAAAAGATGTTTTACAAGTAGTGGAGCAAACTGAAAGTAGCAAATTTGAAAAGGATGAGTGTAAAGAAGAGAAGCAGAGTGAAGGAAAAATTTTACCTAACAAATCTTCTTCTACTATTTCTTTTTCCTTGCAGGATATTCAAAGAGACATATCTTTTCAAGCTGAAGATTCAAGAAATATATCTTTTGAAGAACCAATAGGTGTGACCTTTGGTAATTCACAAGACATGTCCTTTGACGTTCCAACAATTATGCCACTTGAAGTTCCAAAAGAAGCATCACTTGAAGTGCCAAGAGTTGTGTTCGTTAACATTCCAAGTGCATTGCCAATTATGAAAAGAATTCAGCAACCAACTCCCATTAAACATCCACCCTGGTTTGATATGTCTATTCATCTTTTCAATAGTTTTTCATTTACTTATTTTGATTCATTTTGGAGCAATTCAATTCATGTCTGTGGCATTATCTTATCAATTTGTGATGACAAGGATGATTCAAAAGACACAATTTGTCAAGGGAAAGAGCCAAGATATGTGAATTATAAAGGCTTAATGGACATGACCCTTCAAGAGCATAAAATTGTGAATTTTCATGATCCAATGGACATGACTTTTGGGGCGCCAAGGGACATGATCATTCAAAGCAACATGTCTTCAACAGACATGATTTTTAACCAACCATCAAACACCAACAACAAGTACAATTTTCCTTTATTTGTATTCAATCGTGTTTTTACTAATGAGAGTTATATTTCTTTTCAGGTCATGTACATTCAAAGAACTTATTCAAAGGACATGACTTATGAAAATAATATTTTCATAAAGATCGATGTTGCATCTATCGGATGGCACTACAAATATGGTCTAGGTTGAATTTTGTGGATTTGTACCTTTTCACGAAGAGTTGCCAATCCGAGAACTGCCCTTTCACAAGGAGCTGTCCTAAGACTTATCTTCATGTATTTCATCTATGGTCAGCTCATCTTCAGCTCAAACACATTGGAAGTAGCTCAAATGATGAAAGGATGCTTCACACAAATGTTCCCTTTCATAATTAGTTGCTGCCCCATTGATGCCATGTCACCGAGATACAAGATGTAAGCCAAATCACACCTAGTTACTGCTCAACTTCACGCCAAGGAGAAGTGATGTGATCCTGTCTAGCACCAACTTTCTGCATGACCTCACATCATTGAAAATCCATCAAGCTCAATATAAGGGAGTTCTACCTTACTTTATATTATATTTACTCATTTATTCACTATATATTATTATGAGCATACATTTTCATATTAGACTATGCTTGAATTATCATAACATGTGCATTCATTCATTATGTCCTATGGTTTGCATCATTGATTGATATTCATGCATATAATCTATAGTTATAATAATAATATTCATTTATGAGTTATTATTATAACCTATAGTTCACATCTTTATAATATGCACATTCTTATTACTTTATAATAATTCATATACTTAGCTTATATTATGCTTTCTTTTGTAGGTGCATGTTCGGCCATATGATGGGAGTTGACTAAAAGCTAGCATTGGAGTCCAAGAGCTATGGAAACTTAACTAGGACAACTCCGAGACAGCTCAAGAACATTTTGGGACAAAGTTGCCAGCTGACCCCCGAGCTCATAGCTCACTTGAGCTAGACTTTTGAGCTAGCTAGAGACCTCATTTTAGTTGGAGAGTTGCACCGTCATCTTCACCACACAGAACACTTTAAATATGGTCTATGTCAATTTTTGTGGATTCGTACCTTTACGCGAATAGTTGTCATTCCAAAAAGGTGCCTTTTCACAAGAAGCTGACCTATGACTCATCTTCATGTAATTCATCTATGGCCAGCTCATCTTCAGCTCAAACACTTGTAAAGTAGCTTAAATGATGAAAGGTTACCTTCCACATAATGTGACCTTTCATGACAAGTTGCTGCACATTGAAGGCCATGACACCTAGATGTATGTTGGAAGCCAAGTCACGCATAGTTGCTGCCATATTCATTCCATGGACTTCAAGACACCATCCTATGGTTGTAACATCACCAAAGCCTTGCAAGAAGACCCATGTGCGTTCAAGTAGGCTGCCATGTGCATCATTCAAGCATGTGCACTCCATGTGACATCAAATTGGTGCCAAAACACCAAGGGATGCTTCTTATTCAGCCAAAGACTCTTTCCTCTTCATTTTGGCGCCCAAATAACTTCCAAATGCATTCAAATAAACCTTAGGGCCGAACCAACACATAACCATTCTACCAAGAGCATGTATCTTCATTTAAATCATGTATTTTCATCAAAAATCATGTATTTTCAAAGGCGTTTCAACCTTGGCTGAACCATCAAGTATCTATTCAGCCTAAACCCTTTGAAAACTATAAATAGGCTTGGATATTTCATTTGTAAAACAACCCTTTGATCAATTAAAAATTCTTTGTGAGATTATTCTCTCTTCAAGTTCTTTCTAGAACTATATCGATTAAGTAAGCCTTTCTAAAGCTTGTGGCGTCATTCCTTCACCTTGATACTTCTGGTTCCTATCTCCTATAGATAGAGGGTCAAAGTTCTTTCCTACCATCCCTTATAAGACTTATAAGAAACGAGTCTTTGCTTCTTTATAGCATTGGTTCCTTCTTAGTTTTATAAGATACTATCTGTTCATCACCATTATCACGCCTATATCATCACCATAGTCCATCACCATATCACGCCTATATCATCACCAAATTCCATTTCCATTTCTTCATCTTTGAATTATCCTTCAAACATCAACAAGGCATACGTCCAGCAATATCATTTGGAGGCCGAATTCATCAACTCTTGAAGGATTCTTCAACAACACTTCCACAGCCCATCTTTGATAACTTTTCTATCCATTTCCTTTCTGATCATTTGTTTTCTTCTTTCATATTCTATTTTAATCATTTCTTTTTTTAATTTTTGCAGATTAGTTCCAATTCAACGTGTAGCATTTGGTGTCTCTCCTAGATCGGGAAACAACAAGGTTGCCAACTTCTCCATTATTGAAGAAGCCTGGTTAGCCTTACATCAAGCGGTAATCAGAGCTTTGGTGGATTGACAATCAAGTGCTGCAACAAAAGCAACAAAAAAAGAAAAAGAAAGAAGAAAAACAAAAAGAAAAGAAAAAGACTCCTACATCAAATTTGGAGTGCAAAAGAAAGAAAAGAAAAGGAGAGAATCAAAAGCAAAGAAAAAGTGAAGAAAGTTGCAAAGTACACTCGAAGAGAAGCACATTACAATCTGTACAACAACAAACTAGAAGGAGGTATCCTTGTTGTTTCTTGTGAATGAAGATAGTAAGTGTTGCAACTTGAGTTATAAGTTATCTTCATTTTCTTACTATTTCATTTCTTATTTCTTTCATCTTTTCTTACTTCATTACCATATATTTTTCTTAAACTTTCTACCCTATCATAACCATTTCTATCCCTAACCATTTCTAAACCGACGGACAAACTAAAGAGACTTGCTCAATCTTGAGTTAGTTCTTAAAAAGGACCCACAAGAGAGAATCGAGCGGTAAAAGGAAAACGAGAGGGTAAGATCAGAAGGGGGATCAGAAAAAGCCTGGAACATATCCCCGAGTGCAAACACGAGTGTGAGTGGAGTGTAATCTGAAATTTTCTTTGAAGTAATCAAGTGAGGTTTTGTGAGTGTGCTGGTAAGGTTTTAATTTACTTTTATTTTACTAACCATGTCAAAAGAATTGTTTGATTTCCATTCAGTTTCAAGACAAGCTTTTGTCATTAAAAAGGCTTTAAGCACTCAAATCACAGAAGATGATCAAAGAGAAAACATCTTCCATACTCGTTGTCATGTAAACAACAAAGTTTGTTTTATGATCATCGATGGAGGAAGTTGTACTAACGTTGCAAGCATTCTTATGGTGGAAAAACTTGGCCTGAAGACTTCCAAGCATCCGAATCCATATAAACTTCAATGGTTAAATGACGGTGGAGAAGTAAGGATCACAAAGCAAGTTGTCATTCCATTTTCAATTGGAAAATATCAAGATGAAGTCCTTTGTGATGTTGTACCAATGAATGCTGGACATATACTTTTGGGAAGACCGTGGCAATTCGATAGAGGAACAATCCATGATGGGTTTACCAACAGGTATACTATCACCCATAATGGTAAGAAATTCCTTTTGACGCCACTTTCTCCTAGTCAAGTGAAAGAAGACCAAATTCATTTGAGAAAAAGTATTGAGGCAATGAAGCAGCAATTTGAAGAAGAACGTTTTGAGGAGATAATAACAATTGAAAATGAAACTGTTGGAGTTGGAAAAGATGTTTTACAAGTAGTGGAGCAAACTGAAAGTAGAAAATTTGAAAAGGATGAGTGTAAAGAAGAGAAGCAGAGTGAAGGAAAAAGTTTACCTAACAAATCTTCTTCTACTATTTCTTTTTCCTTGCAGGATATTCAAAGAGACATATCTTTTCAAGCTGAAGATTCAAGAAATATATCTTTTGAAGAACCAATAGGTGTGACCTTTGGTAATTCACAAGACATGTCCTTTGACGTTCCAAAAATTATGCCACTTGAAGTTCCAAAAGAAGCATCACTTGAAGTGCCAAGAGTTGTGTTCGTTAACATTCCAAGTGCATTGAGAATTATGAAAAGAATTCAGCAACCAACTCCCATTAAACATCCACCCTGGTTTGATATGTCTATTCATCTTGTCAATAGTTTTTCATTTACTTATTTTGATTCATTTTGGAGCAATTCAATTCATGTCTGTGGCATTATCTTATCAATTTGTGATGACAATGATGATTCAAAAGACACAATTTGTCAAGGGAAAGAGCCAAGATATGTGAATTATAAAGGCTTAATGGACATGACCCTTCAAGAGCATAAAATTGTGAATTTTCATGATCCAATGGACATGACTTTTGGGGCGCCAAGGGACACGATCATTGAAAGCAACATGTCTTCAACAGACATGATTTTTAACCAACCATCAAACACCAACAGGAAGTACAATTTTCCTTTATTTGTATTCAATCGTGTTTTTACTAATGATAGTTATATTTCTTTTCAGGTCATGTACATTCAAAGAACTTATTCAAAGGACATGACTTATGAAAATAATATTTTCATAAAGATCGATGTTGCATCTATCGGATGGCACTACAAATATGGTCTAGGTTGAATTTTGTGGATTCGTACCTTTTCACGAAGAGTTGCCAATCCGAGAAGTGCCCTTTCACAAGGAGCTGTCCTAAGACTTATCTTCATGTATTTCATCTATGGTCAGCTCATCTTCAGCTCAAACACATGGGAAGTAGCTCAAATGATGAAAGGATGCTTCACACAAATGTGCCCTTTCATAATTAGTTGCTGCCCCATTGATGCCATGTCACCGAGATACAAGATGGAAGACAAATCACACCTAGTTACTGCTCAACTTCACGCCAAGGAGAAGTGATGTGATCCTGTCTAGCACCAACTTTCTGCATGACATACTCACATCATTGAAAATCCATCAAGCTCAATATAAGGGAGTTCTACCTTACTTTATATTATATTTACTCATTTATGCACTATATATTATTATGAGCATACATTTTCATATTAGACTATGCTTGAATTATCATAACATGTGCATTCATTCATTATGTCCTATGGTTTGCATCATTGATTGATATTCATGCATATAATCTATAGTTATAATAATAATATTCATTTATGAGTTATTATTATAACCTATAGTTCACATCTTTATAATATGCACATTCTTATTACTTTATAATAATTCATATACTTAGCTTATATTATGCTTTCTTTTGTAGGTGCATATTCGGCCATATGATGGGAGTTGACTTAAAGCTAGCATTGGAGTCTAAGAGCTATGGAAACTTAACTAGGACAACTCCGGGACAGCTCAAGAACATTTTGGGACAAAGTTGCCAGCTGACCCCCGAGCTCATAGCTCACTTGAGCTAGACTTTTGAGCTAGCTAGAGACCTCATTTTAGCTGGAGAGTTTCACCATCATCTTCACCACACAGAACACTTTAAATATGGTCTATGTCAATTTTTTTGAACACCATCAAAGGCGTTTCAACCTTGGCTGAACCATCAAGTATCTATTCGGCCTAAACCCTTTGAAAACTATAAATAGGCTTTGATATTTCATTTGTAAAACAACCCTTTGATCAATTAAAAATTCTTTGTGAGATTATTTTCTCTTCAAGTTCTTTTTAGAAATATATCGATTAAGCAAGCCTTTCTAAAGCTTGTGGCGTCATTCCTTCACCTTGATACTTCTGGTTCCTATCTCTTATAGATAGAGGGTCAAAGTCCTTTCCTACCATCCCTTATAAGACTTATAAGAAACGAGTCTTTGCTTCTTTATAGCATTGGTTCCTTCTTAGTTTTATAAGATACTATCTGTTCATCACCATTATCACGCCTATATCATCACCATAGTCCATCACCATATCACGCCTATATCATCACCAAATTCCATTTCCATTTCTTCATCTTTGAATTATCCTTCAAACATCAACAAGGCATACGTCCAGCAACATCATTTGGAGGCCGAATTCATCAACTCTTGAAGGATTCTTCAACAACACTTTCGCAGCCCATCTTTGATAACTTTTCTATCCATTTCCTTTCTGATCATTTGTTTTATTCTTTCATATTCTATTTTAATCATTTCTTTCTTTAATTTTTGCAGATTACTTCCAATTCAACGTGTAGCATTTGGTGTCTCTCCTAGATTGGGAAACAACAAGGTTGCCAACTTCTCCATTATTGAAGAAGCCTGGTTAGCCTTACATCAAGAAGCCACACCATAAGCACCCTATGCCACCCATGTGAGTGTCTTATGACCAGCCCACACATGTGCTATGCATGTGGATGAAATGGGCGCCAAAATGAAGAGGGTTATCTCCATTCGGCCAAACCATCATCTTGCTTCAAGTTGGCGCCAAGATGAAGAGACAAGGGAACCATTCGGCCAAAGACATCTCCCCCCATCCAAGCATCATCTATTTTCGTTTTAATACATGTATCTAGCCGAATAGATACCTATTTATTCGGCCAAACTTATGCAAGCCTATAAATAGGCTTTGGCATTTCATTTGTACACAACCCTTTGATAAATTAAACTCTCGGTGAGATTATTCTCTCTTCAAGTTCATTTTAGAACTATATCGATTAAGCAAGCTTTCATAGTTTGTGGAGTCAAACCTCTTTCATTGATACTTCTGGTTCCTAGTTTATATAACTAGTGGGTCAAAGTCCTTACTACCATCCCTTATAAAACTTATAAGAAATGGGTCTTTGCTCCTTTATAGCATTGGTTCCTTCTTAGTTTTATAAGATACTATCTAAACCACCACCATATTCCATTACTTCACGCCTACAACATCTTCACTACCATCACCAATCCATCACCATAAAACCATCCTTCAATTAACAACAAGGCAAACGTCCAACAACATCATTGGTGGCCAAATTCTCTTACATTTGAAGGATAATTAAACATCACTTCCGCAACCCATCTTTGACAACATTTCTTTCCATTTCAATTCTTTCCATTTTATTTCCTTTTTTTTCTTAATTATCCATTTAATTAACCAATTCTTCTTATTTCATACAGATTACATTCAATTCAACGTGTAGCATTTGGTGTCTCTCCTAGATCAGGAAACAATAATGATACGATCTGATCAGCCTTATCGAATGGTTGTGGATCTAGGAAGGAAGCAAAACAACCTGCATAAGAAATGGGTAAGAAATGGATAGTTTAAGTGGTAAACGTGATGGTAAATGGTCGGATAAGAGATGGTAGCGGAAGACTTGGTTTTGGTTATGATATAGAAACGAAATAACATAATGGTAAATATGATATTATCTTAAGGAAGACTCAAAGAAGAACCAATGTTAAAGAACAAAGACCCAGATTTTATATTGCTCCAATAAGGGATGGTAAATATGGAATGGATAATATCTTAGAATAACCAAGGAAGAACCAGTGCTATAAAGAGCAAAGACCCAGCCTTACAAATCGTTCTAAGGGGTGGTAACAAAGAATTTGACCCACTATCTATATAGAGATAGGAATTAGAATTATCATAATGAAAGGAATTGACACCACAAGTAACAAGTTACTTGTTTGGTCGATAAAAAGTCACAAGGACTTAAACAAGAGAATAATCTCACTTAATTCATCATAATGAGCTCCGTTATAATGTAATATGAAAGCCTATTTATAGGAATTAGAAGTGTTTGGCCGAATTCTTCAAATTGTTGCTAAGTGGAGACAAGCATATTGCTTTGTTGGCATGCACATGGGCTGTTTTGTAGTGCAATTTCGTGTAGGATGTGCAGCAGCAATTTGGGCATGTATTGTCTTCATTTCAAGCTTAATTTGAGTAGATAATTAACAAAACAAGGGCTGGTGGTGTTGAGTTGTCATTTGTTCACTTCCAGCTGAAATTCCCTCCACAAGCTACCCCACAATCTGCCATGAGTTGTTGGTGAGTTGTCATGTTTCCTTAATGCTCCAACAAGCTGCCAATTGTGTGTAATACTCCAATAAACCTTTCTGTCATGTTTTTGAGTTGGATGTGTCTTATAAGTGCTCCACTAGACTGTCCTACCATGTGGCATGTTCTCCGTTAAGGCCTCTCAAGCATAAGTTCATTGAAGGACATGAATAGCTACAAATCCCGTACTTATTTCCAGCCAGCAATGTCTTCAGTAATTTGGCCATATCTCGAGCTCCACATATCAGATTGATTTGATTCAACATGCGTTAAAAAGATAAGAGATAGTGAAACAAATTTTAAGAGACTTTATCACCCAAATATGCTTGGAACATGTCCAGAAATAGCGATCAATATGGGTGATGTGATCTGTCCACTGGATAAAACAGGTGCACTGCCATATCCTTTACATTTAACATGAAAATGTATGCATAAATGAGTAAATAAATGATGAAATAAGGAATAAATCCCTTATAATCAACAAGGTAAAACATCCATGATGTGATAAAATAATGGATAAAACTGGCGCTAGTCAGGATCACATCATTCTCCCCTTCTTTTGGGCGATTTATCCTCAAATCGAAGGGTTACTTCTCTTTAGTGTATATTTTTTGTTTCTGTTGCACGTTGCTTCTTCCACCAAGACTCTGATACCATATGATATGATCCGATCTGCCTTATCGAATGATTATGGATCTAGGAAGGAAGCAAAATAACCTGCATAAGAAAAGGGTAAGAAATGGATAGTTTAAGTGGTAAACGTGATGGTAAATGGTCAGATAAGAGATGGTAGCGGAAGAATTGGTTGTGGTTATGATATAGAAACAAAATAACAGAATGGTAAATATGATAGTATATTAAGAAAGACTCAAAGAAGAACCAATGTTAAAGAACAAAGACCCAGACTTTATATTACACCAATAAGGGATGGTAAATAAGGAACGGATAGTATCTTAGAATAAACAAGGAAGAACCAGTGCTATAAAGAGCAAAGACCCAGCCTTACAAATCGTTCTAAGGGGTGGTAACAAGGAATTTGACACACTATCTATACAGAGATAGGAACCAGAATTATCATAATGAAAGGAATTGACGCCACAAGTAACAAGCTACTTGTTTGGTCGATAAAAAGTCACAAGGACTTAAACAAGAGAATAATCTCACTTAATTAATTATAATGAGATCTGTTATAATGCAATATGAAAGCCTATTTATAGGACTTAGAAGTGTTTGGCTGAATTCTTCAAATTGTTGCTAAGTGAAGACAAGCATCTTGCTTTGTTGGCATGCACATGGGATGTTTCGTAGTGCAATTTCGTGTAGGATGTGCAGCAGCAATTTGGGCGTGTATTGTCTTCATTTCAAGCTTAATTTGAGTAGATAATTAACAAAACAAGGGTTGGTGGTGTTGAGTTGTCATTTTTGAACTTCCAGCTAAAATTCCCTCCACAAGATACCTGACAATCTGCCATGAGTTGTTGGTGAGTTGTCATGTTTCCTTAATTCTCCAACAATCTGCCAATTGTGTGTAATGCTCCAATAAACCTTGTTGCAATGTTTCTGAGCTGGATGTGTCTTCTAAGTGCTCCACTAGACTGTCCTAACAAGTGGCATGTTCTCCGTTAAGGCCTCTCAAGCATAAGTCCATTGAAGGAGATGAATAGCTACAAATCCCGTACTTATTTCCAGCCTGCAATGTCTTCAGTAATTTGGCCATATCTCAAGCTTAACATATCATATTGATTTGATTCAAAGTGCGTTGGAAAGCTAAGAGATAGTGAAATAAATGTTAAGAATACTTTAACACCCAAATATGCTTGGCACATGTCCAGAAATGACGATCAATATGGGTGACGTGATCTGTCCATTGGATAAAACAGGTGCACTGCCATATCCTTTACATTCAACATGAAAATGTATGCATAAATGAGTAAATAAATGATGAAATAAGGAAGAAATCCCTTATAATCAACAAGGTAGAACGTCCATGATGTGATAATATAATGGATAAAACTGGCACTAGTCAGGATCACATCATTCTCCCCTTCTTTTGGGCGATTTGTCCTCAAATCGAAGGGTAACTTCTCTTTAGTGTATTTTTTTGTTTCTGTTACACATTACTTCTTCCACCAAGGCTCTGATACCATATGATATGATCCGATCTGCCTTATCGAATGATTGTGGATTTTGGAAGGACGCAAAACAACCTGCATAAGAAAAGGGTAAGAAATGGATAGCTTAAGTGGTAAATGTGATTGTAAATGGTCGGTTAAGAGATGGTAGCGGAAGACTTGGTTGTGGTTATGATATAGAAATGAAATAACATAATGGTAAATATGATAGTATCTTAAGGAAGACTCAAAGAAGAACCAATGTTAAAGAACAAAGACCCAGACTTTATATTGCTCTAATAAGGGATGGTAAATAAGGAATTGATAGTATCTTAGAATAACCAAGGAAGAACCAGTGCTATAAAGAGCAAAGACCCAGCCTTACAAATCGTTCTAAGGGGTGGTAACAAGGAATTTGACCTACTATCTATATAGAGATACGAACCACAATTATCATAATGAAAGGAATTGACGCCACAAGTAACAAGTTACTTGTTTTGTCGATAAAGAGTCATAAGGACTTAGAAGTGTTTGGCCGAATTCTTCAAATTGTTGCTAAGTGGAGACAAGCATCTTGCTTTGTTGGCATGCACATGGGCTATTTTGTAGTGCAATTTCGTGTAGGATGTACAGTAGCAATTTGGGCGTGTATTGTCTTCATTTCAAGCTTAATTTGAGTAGATAATTAACAAAACAAGGGCTGGTGGTGTTGAGTTGTCATTTGTGAACTTCCAGCCAAAATTCCCTCCATAAGCTGCCCCACAATCTGCCATGCGTTGTTGGTGAGTTGTCATGTTTCCTTAATTCTCCAACAAGCTGCCAATTGTGTGTAATGCTCCAATAAACCTTGCTGCCATGTTTGTGAGCTGGATGTGTCTTCTAAGTGCTCCACTAGACTGTCCTAACATGTGGCATGTTCTCCGTTAAGGCCTCTCAAGCATAAGTTCATTGAAGGAGATGAATAGCTATAAATCCCGTACTTATTTCCAGCCTGCAATGTCTTCAGTAATTTGGCCATATCTCGAGCTACACATATCAATCAGATTGATTTGTTTCAACGTGCGTTGGAAAGATAAGAGATTTTTAAGCAAATGTTAAGATACTTTATCACCCAAATATGCTTGGAACATGTCCAGAAATGGCGATCAATATGGGTGATGTAATCTGTCCACTGGATAAAACAGGTGCACTGCCATATCCTTTACATTTAACATGAAAATGTATGCATAAATGAGTAAATAAATGATGAAATAAGGAAGAACTCCCTTATAATCAACAAGGTAGAACGTCCATGCTGTGATAAAATAATGGATAAAACTGGCGCTAGTCAGGATCACATAATTCTCCCCTTCTTTTGGGTGATTTGTCCTCAAATCGAAGGGTAACTTCTCTTTAGTCTATATTTTTTGTTTCTGTTGCACGTTGCTTCTTCCACCAAGGCTCTGATACCATATGATATGATCTGATATGCCTTATCGAATGATTGTGGATCTAGGAAGGAAGCAAAACAACCTGCATAAGAAAAGGGTAAGAAATGGATAGTTCAAGTGGTAAACGTGATGGTAAATGGTCAGGTAAGAGATGGTAGCGGAAGACTTGGTTGTGGTTATGATATATAAACGAAATAACAGAATGGTAAATATGATAGTATCTTAAGAAAGACTCAAAGAAGAACCAATTTTAAAGAACAAAGACCCAGACTTTATATTGCTCCAATAAGGGATGGTAAATAAGGAATGGATAGTATCTTAGAATAAACAAGGAAGAACCAGTGCTATAAAGAGCAAAGACCCAGCCTTACAAATCGTTCTAAGGGGTGGTAACAAGGAATTTGACCCACTATCTATATAGAGATAGGAACCAGAATTATCATAATGAAAGGAATTGACACCACAAGTAACAAGTTACTTGTTTGGTCGATAAAATATCACAAGGACTTAAACAAGAGAATGACCTCACTTAATTCATCATAATGAGCTCCGTTATAATGCAATATGAAAGCCTATTTATAGGACTTAGAAGTGTTTGGCTGAATTCTTCAAATTGTTGCTAAGTGAAGACAAGCATCTTGCTTTGTTGGCATGCACATGGGCTGTTTTGTAGTGCAATTTCGTGTAGGATGTGCAGCAGCAATTTGGGCATGTATTGTCTTCATTTCAAGATTAATTTGAGTAGATAATTAACAAAAAAAGGGCTGGTGGTGTTGAGTTTTTATTTGTGCACTTCCAGCTGAAATTCCCTCCACAAGATACCTGACAATATGCCATGAGTTGTTGGTGAGTTGTCATGTTTCCTTAATTCTCCAACAAGCTGCCAATTGTGTGTAATGCTCCAATAAACCTTGTTGCCATGTTTCTGAGCTGGATGTTCCTTCTAAGTGCTCCACTAGACTGTCCTAACAAGTGGCATGTTCTCCGTTAAGGCCTCTCAAGCATAAGTCCATTGAAGGAGATGAATAGCTACAAATCCCGTACTTATTTCAAGCCTGTAATGTCTTCCGTAATTTGGCCATATCTCGAGCTCAACATATCATATTGATTTGATTCAAATTGCGTTGGAAAGCTAAGAGATAGTGAAACAAATGTTAAGAAGACTTTAACACCCAAATATGCTTGGCACATGTCCAGAAATGACGATCAATATGGGTGACACGATCTGTCCACTGGATAAAATAGGTGCACTGCCATATCCTTTACATTCAACATGAAAATGTATGCATAAATGAGTAAATATATTATAAAATAAGGAAGAACTCCCTTATAATCAACAAGGTAGAACGTCCATGATGTGTTAAAATAATGGATAAAACTGGTGGTAGTAAGGATCACATCATTCTCCTCTTCTTTTGGGCGATTTGTCCTCAAATCGAAGGGTGACTTCTCTTTAGTGTATTTTTTTGTTTCTGTTGCACGTTTCTTCTTCCACCAAGGCTCTGATACCATATGATACGATCCGATCTGCCTTATCGAATGATTATGGATCTAGGAAGGAAGCAAAATAACCTGCATTAGAAAAGGGTAAGAAATGGATAGTTTAAGTGGTAAACGTGATGGTAAATGGTCGGATAAGAGATGGTAGCGGAAGACTTGGTTGTGGTTATGATATAGAAACGAAATAACAGAATGGTAAATATGATAGTATCTTAAGGAAGACTCAAAGAAGAACCTATGTTAAAGAACAAAGACCCACACTTTATATTGCTCCAATAAGGGATGGTAAATATGGAATGGATAATATCTTAGAATAACCAAGGAAGAACCAGTGCTATAAAGAGCAAAGACCCAGCCTTACAAATCATTCTAAGGGGTGGTAACAAGGAATTTGACCCACTATCTGTATAGAGATAAGAATTAGAATTATCATAATGAAAGGAATTGATGCCACAAGTAACAAGTTACTTGTTTGGTCGATAAAAAGTCACAAGGACTTAAACAAGAGAATAATCTCACTTAACTCATCATAATGAGCTCCGTTATAATGCAATATGAAAGCCTATTTATAGGACTTAGAAGTGTTTGGCCGAATTCTTCAAATTGTTGCTAAGTGGAGACAAGCATCTTGCTTTGTTGGCATGCAAATGGGTTATTTTGTAGTGCAATTTCGTGTAGGATGTCCAACAGCAATTTGGGCGTGTATTGTCTTCATTTCAAGCTTAATTTGAGTAGATAATTAACAAAACAAGGACTGGTGGTGTTGAGTTGTCATTTGTGAACTTCCAGCCGAAATTCCCTCCACAAGCTACCCCATAATCTGCCATGAGTTGTTGGTGAGTTGTCATGCTTCCTTAATACTCCAACAAGCTGCCAATTGTGTGTAATGCTCCAATAAACCTTGCTTCCATGTTTGTGAGCTGGATATATCTTCTCAGTTGATGTGATCCTGTCTAGCTCCAAATTTCTCCATCATTTGATCACACCATGGAGGTTATTCAAATCTGGTTCTAAGGGAGTTCTACCTTACTTTATCTTATATTTACTTATTTATTCACTATATATTATTATAAGCATACAATTTCATATTAGACTATGCTTGAATTATCATAACATGTGCATTCATTCATTATGTCCTATGGTTTGCATCATTGATTGATATTCATGCATATAATCTATAGTTGTAATAATAATATTCATTCATTATCGTATGATGCATGAGTTATTATTATAACCTATAGTTCACATCTTTATAATATGCACATTCTTATTACTTTATAATAATTCATATACTTAGCTTATATTATGCTTTCTTTTGTTGGTGCATGTTCGGCCACATGTTGGGAGCTGATTTAAAGCTAGCATGGGAGTCAATAAGCTAGGAAATCTTACATAGGATGACTCGGGAGATCATGAAGAACAAATGGTGAAAAGTTGTTAGCTGACCCCCGAGCTCATAGCTCATTTGAGCTGGACGTTTGAGCTAGCTAGAGACTTCATTTCAGCTGGAGAGTTGCACCATCATCTTCACCACACAGAGCACTACAAATATGGTCTAGGTCAATTTTTGTGGATTCGTACCTTTCCACGAAGAGTTGCCATTCCGAGACGTGCCTTTTCACAATGAGCTGTCCTATGACTTGTACACATGTCCTTCATCTATGGCCAGCTCAACTTCAGCTCAAACTCATGGGAAGTAGCTCAAATGATGAAAGGTTGTTTCACACAAATGTGACCTTTCATATTTAGTTGCTGCCCCATTGATGCCATGTCACCTAGACACATGTTTGATGCCAAGTCACGCCTAAGCTGCTGTTCATCTTCACGCCATGGAGGAGTCCACGCCTTAAGCATTCTACACCATCCATGTGAGTGCCACATTACCAGCCACCCATGTGCTTTGCATGTGAATGAATTAGGCGCCAAAATTGATAGGGAAGCGGTGGCGGATTGATGAACGTTGCTCTTGTTGAAGAATCAAATCTAGAAAGCTCTAGACTCGATTAAGAACAAAGGGAACGAATAGGGGAAGGTGGCGGTAGCAAGTAGGGTTCTTAGAGTTTCTTTTATGTGCTGGAATCAAGGCAATAAGATTAGAATAAAATAAACAAAAGATAAATAAACGGAAGATGAAATAAGATAATAAATAAATCAAAATATCTCCCTTATGAAGGTGAACGGTAAAGACGATTGATGGTGCGAATGGATTTGTGGATAATAGATGGATAAGTGTCCTATCGAGCCCTCCTAGTCGCAATGAAAAGGCAAACACGATAAATGGCTCTAACCAACCCTCCTAGTCGTGATGAAAAGGCAAATTGGAGTGTGAAGATTAATCTCCCTCACAAGAACTTGAAAGAACTCAAGGAGAAGAAGCTTCGAAGGCACAAGGCAATCAGCACTTGCAAAAACGAACTCTCGTTGTATTATTAATCAAAGAAATCTGATTTACAAAGTTGAATGAAGCCTCCTTTATATAGGGGCTGAATTCTAAAGGTCCTAAATAACTAAAGAATAAAATAATAATAACTAAAAATATTGTTTTAACCCAACCTTAATTCCTAATAAAATAATAAATCTGATCCTAAAAGATAATTAATCATCCTATATTAAATTATATTACAAATAATCAATATAAATATTGAAAATTCGTAATATTTACAAAATAACGTATTAATCCCGTATAGGATTTCCTGCATGCACCGTCTTCAGTAAAATGACCATATCTTGAGTTCCCGATATCGGATTGATGCGATTCAAGAACCGTTAGAAAGATAAGAGACAGACGGTTGTATCTCCAGAAGACATGTCGACTAAATAATATCAGGATCCCATTCAAAAAGTCGTCTCAAGTGCGCTGCTGTTCTGATCTTCTTTTCCAAAGCTTGGACGAGTGGATCATTTGGAAGAGTTATTACTTCTTCCTTTGATGTGAACCTTGTGATGCATGTATCATCCTCCCTTTCTTCAAAAAGATTCGACCTCGAATCTGAAACATTAAAGGGAGCAACATTAGAATAGTTTAATAATTCATTCACATTATGCTTACCGAATAGATATGCTTTGAATCTTCGAGACTTTGTTCTTCTAATAGGTTCGAGTAGAAACATTAGTCCAAAGAAGCATGTATTATGGACTCTGGTGCATGTATCATTCCCCCACTCCTCAAAAGGATTCGTCCTCGAATCTGAAAATCCAAAAGAAAGAGAATTAGATGTGTTGAAATAAAAACTTGTGAAACATTTACCAGGATCAATGTGATGTGTCTTTATGCATTTTAGTCGAGGTTTCTTCTTTGTAGGAACTGATTTCTTGTAGTCTTGAAATCCTCTTTTGCATACAAGTCTTGTAATCTGATGTTTTGGTTGAATTTCAACATGGCGCCGGTCACTGTTGGCTTTCTGTATGATTATTTCAGATAATTTCTCCATGGTTTTATTCGTGTGTGGCGAGAATGAGTGTTTAAAAACCATGTCAACTGGTTTGTTAACGTAATCCCTTAAGTCTCCTAAGTGTGGTTCATGAATTAATGATTCCCATGAGGAGATTTGTGGACTGTATAACCTGTTTAGTTGGCAAGGAAACTCATATACAAGATAAAGCTCATTAAAAGCACTTTTAAATGTATGGGTAGAAATATCAGAAATATCCGAGTTATCGTGATATACATCTTTGATATGTTCAATTCTCGGAATAGAAGTATGAGTTTGATAGGTAAGAGTATACCTTCGTGGTAGTGTATCGTCTACTGTGTTTTGCTTACCTCGGTATGTTACGCACTTAAAGGAGTTGTGTTTAGTATGGATGACAACTTCACGAGCCTTTCCTTGTAAGAAGGAGAAGAAGTACGTTACAATGTCATTAAAATGAGTAATAAAATATTACCTTTGGACTCTCGTAAATCGTGACTCTTCATTGGTATGGCATAGTGATTAGGGCTTTCAGGTGGTAACCCGTCAGGAGGGTCACCTAGCACTATTCGACAACTCTTGGCGATGGAAGATGGTGTGGTCCAGTCTCGTGTTGCTTTTACTTTCTCATCATTTACATGGATTCTCTGTGCATGAACTATAAAGCTTGAAGAGTTGTTCAAATCATATTTCGTCATTATGATGGCGTCACGACTAAGGCTTTCCTGGATGTAGCCTTTTTGTAACAAATCCAACTCTTTGGTTTCTTCGAGATTGTATGTTTGACGAGGTATGATGGAACCTTGAATTAGATTGATTTGGCATTGTTTTCCTCTTTTCAGTGGTAATTCGTTAGGTAGATCACCTAACACTTCTCGAAAATCCTGTAAAAGAGATGAAAACACACTAGGCAAATCCTTGTTAATGTTAGAAATCGAAACAATTGATTCCCTAAAGCGAACAAGGATGCAAGGTTGTTTGTAAATAAGGTTCTCTCTCAATTCTTTTGTGCTCACACATAGATTTTGAGTCACTCTTTTCTTCTCACATTTAGGTTCACTCACCTCCCATGGGTCATTATTCTTTTGGCTTTTATAACTAGTGACCTCTTTTGCTTTTGCCTCTTTCTCAACTTTTTCTTTTTTTGCTTTCCCTACCTCCTCACAAATTATCATTTGATCTTTAGGGACTGGAAGTGTGTCATTCTTTGCTGGTCGTTCTTTCTCCTTGTCAGGTTTGTCATCTCTTGGCTTTTTTAGAGAAGATGGAGTAGAAGATGAGGAAGGATTTGAAGGATTACCTTGGTAAGAGGATGAAGTACCTAGGTAATGTTCACTGAATCTAGATCTCCTTTGGATTTGTGCTTCGATTGTCATTGCTTTCTTTAGTGCGTCTTCAAGGTTTTTGTACCCTTGTAGATCAAGAAGATCAATGATGTTTGAGTTTAAACCGACGATGAATCTTGACACGGTGACCTCTTCTTTTTCGGTTATGTTAGTCCTATTGAGTAAGGACTGCATCTCCTTGTAGTAATCTTCAACTGAACTTCTACCTTGTCGAAGTCGGTGTAGTCGTTGTTTAACTTCTCGTGTATAATGTGTCGGTAGGAATCGGTTCCTCATGGTTTGTTTGAGGTCGGTCCAAGAAGTGATTGTTGGAATTTGGAAGTTCTGGATCTTTTTCCTTGTTTGCATCCACCAAGTTCGAGCATATCCTTCAAATTGTATGGTGATCAGGTGAACTTGTTTAGCTTGGGGGCAGTCATGGTATGCGAACATGAGATCAACTTTTCCTTCCCATTCGATGTACCTGTCTGGATCGTTGTCTCCTTTGAAAGACGGGATCATGAACTTTGGTTTTGTAAAGAGTTTGGGTGCTTGGAAACGTGGTTGTTCTTTCTCGGGTACCAAAAGTTCAGCATTGTTTGGTCTTGGATTATGGTTTGGTAGATTCAGTTGTGGTTCTTGTCGTTCTCTCACGATTTCATCAAATCTTTCAACTTGAGTCGTGAGTCGGGCAAGTGTGGCTAAGATAGCCGTAAGTGTCTTGTTGTTAGTGTCGCCCATTCTGAAATCATAACACTCAAAAGAAAATTTTAAAGTAAAATAAAAATAAAATAAATTCAACAAAGCAAGAAACCTCACAAGTCACTCCAAGAAAGTAACACAACGAGAGGCAAGTAAGCCGATCTTGTACTCTTTAAAACTCACTTTACCAAGTAGTCTTTCACAGTTCGTATCGGAGTTTGATTACTAGCAAAGGCGATAAGAAAAACCTAAAAGCTCTAAGAGGCCAAACAAAGGTTAGACTCCAAGCGAACGAGAATGCAAAGAAGGAAGAAGTATGCAAACTCTTTAGTCCTACTAACACAATGAAGATAATGTGTTAGATAATGTAAAAGAACAATAACAAGGAAAAACAAAAGAACTTAAAGCACTAAGAGTCAAAGAAAAAAAAAGAACCAACCCAGAAACCTGGAAAACGCTGGATCAATTTGAGCAACGTTTTTGAGGGGGTTACCGGTGTCAAAAAATTCTGGAAAAATTCTTGAATGTCTTTTGATGCGTCAAGAAATCACCTGTAAAATTTCAGAACCAAATACCTTCAGTAGTATCCAGTAGACTCTGTTGAACGGTGAGTCCTCAAACAATCTGTTTTTCTTGATCGCTTTGTTCGAATGTTATGTTGATCTCCAAAAATTCTGATTTTTTGTTTGAATGATCTTCAATATATGAATTTTCAATCTGGAAATTTTCACCACGAAATTCCTCCTGTAAAATTTTCAAGAAATTCGACAAGATTCTAAACCGAATCTGCCGATGAAACTTGAATGATGTATTTGAAGGCTCCAATGAACTCCAATTGAGGTGAAATTTGGACTGGGGATTAATCTAAGAATGAATATGATATATGGATAAAATCAGCCCTAAATACCTTCGTTTGCAATTTTTTTGAAATTTTGGCTTTTTTGGCTCTTTTTTTTGTTTTTTTGCCTTTTTTTTTTTGCCTTTTTTTGTTTTTTTTTTTTAAAAAAATAGCAAACTAACAAGAAGGATTTAAATCTAAATTAAAATTAAATAAAAAGAACCTGAAACGCTGAATCTTTTGTGAACTAGCTCCGTTGGGGTACCTTGACGATTTTGTGTGCAAGAACAAGCAAAATTGCTTGCTTCTTTCCAAGAATCGGCCCAACTCTGATACCAATTGATAGGGAAGCGGTGGCGGATTGATGAACGTTGCTCTTGTTGAAGAATCAAACCTAGAAAGCTCTAGACTCGATTAAGAACAAAGGGAACGAATAGGGGAAGGTGGCGGTAGCAAGTAGGGTTCTTAGAGTTTCTTTTATGTGCTGGAATCAAGGCAATAAGATTAGAATAAAATAAACAAAAGATAAATAAATGGAAGATGAAATAAGATAATAAAGAAATCAAAATATCTCCCTTATGAAGGTGAACGGTAAAGACGATTGATGGTGCGAATGGATTTGTGGATAATAGATGGATAAGTGTCCTATCGAGCCCTCCTAGTCGCAATGAAAAGGCAAACACGATAAATGGCTCTAACCAACACTCCTAGTCGTGATGAAAAGGCAAATTGGAGTGTGAAGATTAATCTCCCTCACAAGAACTTGAAAGAACTCAAGGAGAAGAAGCTTCGAAGGCACAAGGCAATCAGCACTTGCAAAAACGAACTCTCGTTGTATTATTAATCAAAGAAATCTGATTTACAAAATTGAATGAAGCCTCCTTTATATAGGGGCTGAATTCTAAAGGTCCTAAATAACTAAAGAATAAAATAATAATAACTAAAAATATTGTTTTAACCCAACCTTAATTCCTAATAAAATAATAAATCTGATCCTAAAAGATAATTAATCATCCTATATTAAATTATATTACAAATAATCAATATAAATATTGAAAATTCGTAATATTTACAAAATAACGTATTAATCCCGTATAGGATTTCCTGCATGCACCGTCTTCAGTAAAATGACCATATCTTGAGTTCCCGATATCGGATTGATGCGATTCAAGAACCGTTAGAAAGATAAGAGACAGACGGTTGTATCTCCAGAAGACATGTCGACCAAATAATATCAGGATCCCATTCAAAAAGTCGTCTCAAGTGCGCTGCTGTTCTGATCTTCTTTTCCAAAGCTTGGACGAGTGGATCATTTGGAAGAGTTATTACTTCTTCCTTTGATGTGAACCTTGTGATGCATGTATCAAAAATGAAAAGGCTTCTCTCTATTCGGCCTAAACATCATCATGCTTCAAGTTGGCGCCAAGATGAAGAGTTATGGGAACCATTCGGCCAAAGACATCTTCCCTCATCCAAGCATCATTTATTTTCGTTTTAAGACATGTACTTTGTCGAAAAGGCCTGTATTTATTCGGCCAAGCCTTTACAAATCTATAAATAGGCTTTGGCATTCATTTGTAAACACAACCCTTTGATATTAAAAATCCTTTGTGAGATTATTCTCTCTTCAAGTTCTTTTTAGAACTATATCTATTAAGCAAGCCTTTCTAAAGCTTGTGGCGTCATTCCTTCACCTTGATACTTCTGGTTCCTAGTTTAAATAACTAGAGGGTCAAAGTCCTTTCATACCATCCCTTATAAAACTTATAAGAAACGGGTCTTTGCCCCTTTATAGCATTGGTTCCTTCATAGTTTTATAAGATACAATCTGTCCATAATCATTATCACGCCTATATCATCACCATCTTCCATCACCATTATCACGCCTATATCATCACCATCTTCCATCACCATTATCACGCCTATATCATCACCAAATTCCATTTTCCATTTCTTCATCTTTGAATTATCTTTCAAACATCAACAAGGCATACATCCAGCAACATCATTTGGAGGCCGAATTCATCAACTCTTGAAGGATTCTTCAACAACACTTCCGCAGCCCATCTTTGATAACTTTTCTATCCATTTCTATTTACTTTGCATTTCTTAGTTATCATATTACTTAATCAATTCTTCTCTTTTGTGCAGATTACTTTCAATCCAAGGTGTAGCATTTGGTGCCTCTCCTAGATCGGGAAACAATAAGGTTGCCAACTTCTCCATTATTGAAGAAGCCTGGTTAGCCTTACATCATCAGTGCTCCACTAGACTGTCCTAACATGTGGCATGTTCTCCGTTAAGGCCTCTCAAGCATAAGTCCATTGAAGGAAATGAATAGCTACAAATCCCGTACTTATTTCCAGCCTACAAAGTCTTTAGTAATTTGGTCGTATCTCGAGCTCCACATATCAGATTGATTTGATGCAAAGTGCGTTGGAAAGCGAAGAGATAGTGAAAGAAATGTTAAGAAGACTTTATCACCCAAATATTCTTGGAACATGTCCATAAATGGCTATCAATATGGGTGACGTGATCTGTCCACTAGATAAAATAGGTGCACTGCCATATCCTTTACATTTAACATGAAAATGTATGCATAAATGAGTAAATAAATGATGAAATAAGGAAGAACTCCCTTATAATCAACAAGGTAGAACGTCCATGATGTGATAATATAATGGATAAAACTGGCGCTAGTCAGGATCACATCATTCTCCCCTTCTTTTGGGCGATTTGTCCTCAAATCGAAGGGTGACTTCTCTTTAGTGTATTTTTTGTTTCTGTTGCACGTTACTTCTTTTAACAAGGCTCTGATACCATATGATAGGATCTGATTTGCCTTATCAAATGATTGTCGATCTTGGAAGGAAGCAAAACAACCTGCATAAGAAAAGGGTAAGAAATGGATAGTTTAAGTGGTAAACATGATGGTAAATGGTCAGATAAGAGATGGTAGCGGAAGACTTGGTTGTGGTTATGATATAGAAACGAAATAACAAAATGGTAAATATGATAGTATCTTAAGGAAGACTCAAAGAAGAACCAATGTTAAAGAACAAAGACCCAGACTTTATATTGCTCCAATAAGGGATGGTAAATAAGGAATCGATAGTATCTTAGAATAACCAAGGAAGAACCAGTGCTATAAAGAGTAAAGACCCAGCCTTACAAATCGTTCTAAGGGGTGGTAACAAGGAATTTGACCTACTATCTATATAGAGATACGAATCAGAATTATCATAATGAAAGGAATTGATGCCACAAGTAACAAGTTACTTGTTTGGTCGATAAAGAGTCATAAGGACTTAAACAAGAGAATAAGCTCACTTAATTCATCATAATGAGCTCCGTTATAATGCAATATGAAAGCCCATTTATAGGACTTAGAATTGTTTGGCCGAATTCTTCAAATTGTTGCTAAGTGGAGACAAGCATCTTGCTTTGTTGGCATGCACATGGGCTGTTTTGTAGTGCAATTTCGTGTAGGATGATGTAAGGCGAATCTACACGCTTTGATGGAAGAGAGTAGATAGCCTTATTGTGTCCCGATCTAGGATTGACAAGTATTGATGTCCTTGAATCTATAAGCTTGGGCTGCAAAATAATATAAGAAAAGGAAATAAGATTAATGATGGAATTAAGAAATGGATGAAAATATAAATAATGAAAATGAAATAAAGATATAATAGAGATGGCTGCGGAATTGATGGATTGATGGATGTTGTTGATGATGGGAATGATGAAAATGGAGATGGTGGTGATTTGTATCCCAAACACGCCAAAAAGGAAACTATGCTATGAAGCACAATCCCGGTCTTCACAAACTTGCTTGAGGGGTGGTGATAGTGTCTTCAACCCACTAGATAACAATCTAGGAATTTAGGAATCAAAATGGAAGAATGACGCCACAAGTATATGAATTATACTTGCTTAATCGATAAAGTTCACAAAGAACTTTGAAGAGAAATAACTCACAAGAGTATGTTTTTTTATAAGAGATGAGATGATTACAAATGAAATGCACTAGCCTATTTATAGTTTTTCAAAGGGTTTAGGCCGAATAGACACATGATGGTTCGGCCAAGGTTTAAACCCCTTTGAAAATACATGATTTTTGATGAAAATACATGATTTTAATGAAGATACATGCTCTTGGCCGAATGGTTATGTGTTGGTTCGACCCTAAGGATGATTTGAATGCATTTGGAAGTTATTTGGGCGCCAAAATGGAGAGGAAGGAGTCTTTGGCCGAATAGGAAGCATCCCTTGGTGTTTTGGCGCCAATTTGATGTCACATGGAGTGCACATGCTTGAATGATGCACATGGCAGCCTACTTGAACGCACATGGGTCTTCTTGCAAGGCTTTGGTGAGGTTGCAACCATAGGATGATGTCTTGAAGTCCATGGGCAGCCTAGAGATGAACTAGCTTCAAGGTAAGCTAGGAGAGTGTCTTGGTAGCTAACTAGGTGAGTTATAGCTTGATGAACTCAAGCTAGTTAGCTTTGGTCATCTCAGCTCCTCAGCTACTCTCCCAGCTACTTCCAGCTACCTTTAGTCCACTTTTCAACAATTTGGTCCAAAGCTCTCCTCCAACTAGGTTCAGCTACATGCTAGCTCCTCCAACTAAGTTGAAGCTCCTTAAGTGATGAAATGAGCTGCCATAACGTTCAAGAGCTAGTGTGAGCTGCTATACTTATCCTTTTACCTAACCAAGCTACCATAATATGCCTTGCTTTGTGTTTCACCTATAGGAATTAACAAACAAACCAAGTAAGTAATGTGTGAGCTCATTTAAGGTAAAATGCATGCTGTCGTGAGGTGTTTGAGTGATATAAGCTATGAATGATCATCTAGAAGCTAAGATAACATGTATATAAGCTAGATAAAAGGCATAGGACGTTTATGAGCTTTAAGAAAACATATATGAGCTAGAAAATAGATGCATGCATGCAAATGAGCTAAAGAATCATGGATTTAAAGCTTGTGAGCTAATGTAAACATAACATGAGCTAGAATAACATGACATGAGTTAATGAATGAATGAATACATGCTGTCATGATATGTAAATGATATGCAAACATAATAAATGAATCTAAAACATATGTAAACAAAATATAAAGCTAAGTAAAGATGTGAAAACATATATTATGCATGAAAATCATATAGTATGCAAGTGAATGATAACATATGATTATTCAAGCATAGTTTTAGGAGCAAAAGCATGCTTATAACATTATGCGATGCATATAGAAGATAATAAAGGATAAAGTAAGGAAGAACTCCCTTAGAACCAGCTTTGAATAACATCCACGGTGTGATCAAATCATGGAGAAAGTTGGAGCTAGACATGATCACATCATAGGATGTGCAGCAGCAATTTGGGCGTGTATTGTCTTCATTTCAAGCTTAATTTGAGTAGATAATTAAAAAAACAAGGGCTAGTGGTGTTGAGTTGTCATTTGTGAACTTCCAGCCAAAATTTCCTCCACAAGCTGCCCCACAATCTGCCATGAGTTGTTGGTGAGTTGTCATGTTTCCTTAATGCTCCAACAAGCTGCCAATTGTGTGTAATGCTCCAATAAACCTTTCTACCATGTTTGTGAGCTAGATGTGTCTTATAAGTGCTCCACTAGACTGTCCTAATATGTGGCATGTTCTCCGTTAAGGCCTCTCAAGCATAAGTTCATTGAAGGAGATGAATAGCTATAAATCCCGTACTTATTTCCAGCCTGCAATGTCTTCAGTTATTTGGCCATATCTCGAGCTCCACTTATCAGATTGTTTTGGTTCAATGTGCGTTGGAAAGATAAGAGATAGTGAAACAAATGTTAAGAGACTTTATCACCCAAATATGCTTGGAACATGTCCAGAAATGGCGATCCATATGGGTGATGTAATCTGTCCACTGGATAAAACAGGTGCACTGCCATATCCTTTACATTTAACATGAAAATGTATGCATAAATGAGTAAATAAATAATGAAATAAGGAAGAACTCCCTTATAATCAACAAGGTAGAACGTCCATGATGTGATAAAATAATGGATAAAACTGGCGCTAGTCAGGATCACATCATTCTCCCCTTCTTTTGGGCGATTTGTCCTCAAATCGAAGGGTGACTTCTCTTTAGTGTATATTTTTTGTTTCTGTTGCACGTTGCTTCTTCCACCAAGGCTCTGATATCATATGATACGATCTGATCTGCCTTATCGAGTGATTGTGGGTCTAGGAAGGAAGCAAAATAACCTGCATAAGAAAAGGGATGGTAAATAAGGAATGGATAGTATCTTAGAATAAACAAGGAAGAACCAGTGCTATAAAGAGCAAAGACCTAGCCTTACAAATCGTTCTAAGGGGTGGTAACAAGGAATTTGACCCACTATCTATATAGAGATAGGAACCAGAATTATCATAATGAAAGGAATTGACGCCACAAGTAACAAGTTACTTGTTTGGTCGATAAAATATCACAAGGACTTAAACAAGAGAATAATCTCACTTAATTCATCATAATGAGCTCCGTTATAATGCAATATGAAAGCCTATTTACAGGAATTAGAAGTGTTTGGTTGAATTCTTCAAATTGTTGCTAAGTGGAGATAAGCATCTTGCTTTGTTGGTAGTGCAATTTCGTGTAGGATGTGCAGTAGCAATTTGGAATAGGTTAAGAAGACTTTAACACCCAAATATGCTTGGAACATGTCCAGAAATGACGATCAATATGGGTGACACGATCTGTCCACTGGATAAAATAGGTGCACTGCCATATCCTTTACATTCAACATGAAAATGTATGCATAAATGAGTAAATATATTATAAAATAAGGAAGAACTCCCTTATAATCAACAAGGTAGAACGTCCATGATGTGTTAAAATAATGGATAAAACTGGTGCTAGTCAGGATCACATCATTCTCCTCTTCTTTTGGGCGATTTGTCCTCAAATCGAAGGGTGACCTATCTTTAGTGTATTTTTTTGTTTTTGTTTATGTTGCACGTTGCTTCTTCCACCAAGACTCTGGTTACTATATGATACGATCCAACCTAGCATTCCTCGGAAGACAATGTTGTACCTTTGATTTGTTTCGATCTAGGAAGGAAGCAAAACAACCTACATAGGATAAAGGTAAAAAATGGATAGATTAAATGGTAAACGGGATGGTAAATGGTCGTTTAAGAGATGGTAGCGGAATACTTTATTGTGGTTATGATATAGAAACGAAATAACAGAATGGTAAATATGATAGTATCTTAAGGAAGACTCAAAGAAAAACAAATGTTAAAGAATAAAGACCCAGACTTTATATTGCTCCAATAAGGGATGGTAAATAAGGAATGGATAGTATCTTAGAATAACCAAGGAAGAACCAGTGCTATAAAGAGCAACGACCCAGCCTTACAAATCGTTCTAAGGGGTGGTAACAAGGAATTTGACCCACTATCTATATAGAGATAGGAACCATAATTATCATAATGAAAGGAATTGATGCCACAAGTAACAAGTTACTTGTTTGGTCGATAAAAAGTCACAAGGACTTAAACAAGAGAATAATCTCACTTAATTCATCATAATGAGCTCCGATATAATGCAATATGAAAGCCTATTTATAGGACTTAGAAGTGTTTGGCCGAATTCTTCAAGTTGTTGCTAAGTGGAGACAAGCATCTTGCTTTGTTGGCATGCACATGGGCTGTTTTGTAGTGCAATTTCGTGTAGGATGTGCAGCAGCAATTTGGGCGTGTATTGTCTTCATTTTAAGCTTAATTTGAGTATATAATTAACAAAACAAGGGCTGGTGGTGTTGAGTTGTCATTTGTGCACTTCCAGCCGAAATTCCCCCCACAAGCTGCCCCACAATCTACCATGAGTTGTTGGTGAGTTGTCATGTTTCCTTAATGCTCCAACAAGCTTCCAATTGTGTGTAATGCTCAAATAAACCTTGCTGCCATGTTTGTGAGCTGGATGTGCCATCTAAGTGCTTCACTATACTGTCCTAACAAGTGCATGTTCTCCCTTAAGGCCTCTCAAGCATAAGTCCATTGAAGGAGATGAATAGCTACAAATGCCGTACTTATTTCCAGCTTGCAATGTTATCAGTAATATGGCCATATCTGGAGCTCCACATATCAGATTGATTTTATTCAAAGTGCGTTGGAAATTTAAGAGATAATGAAAAAAAATGTTAAGAAGACTTTATCACCCAAATATGCTTGGAACAAGTCCATAAATGGTGATTAATATGGGTGACGTGATCTGTCAACTGGATAAAATAGGTGCACTGCCATATCCTTTACATTTAACATGAAAATGTATGCATAAATGAGTAAATATATTATAAAATAAGGAAGAACTCCCTTATAATCAACAAGGTAGAACGTCCATGATGTGTTAAAATAATGGATAAAACTGGTGCTAGTCAGGATCACATCATTCTCCTCTTCTTTTGGGCGATTTGTCCTCAAATCGAAGGGTGACCTATCTTTAGTGTATTTTTTTGTTTTTGTTTATGTTGCACGTTGCTTCTTCCACCAAGACTCTGGTTACTATATGATACGATCCAACCTAGCATTCCTCGGAAGACAATGTTGTACCTTTGATTTGTTTCGATCTAGGAAGGAAGCAAAACAACCTGCATAAGATAAAGGTAACAAACGGATAGATTAAATGGTAAACGGGATGGTAAATGGTCGTTTAAGAGATGGTAGCGGAATACTTTATTGTGGTTATGATATAGAAACGAAATAACAGAATGGTAAATATGATAATATCTTAAGGAAGACTCAAAGAAGAACCAATGTTAAAGAACAAAGACCCAGACTTTATATTGCTCCAATAAGGGATGGTAAATAAGGAATGGATAGTATCTTAGAATAACCAAGGAAGAACCAGTGCTATAAAGAGCAAAGACCCAGCCTTACAAATCGTTCTAAGGGGTGGTAACAAGGAATTTGACCCACTATCTATATAGAGATAGGAACCATAATTATCATAATGAAAGGAATTGATGCCACAAGTAACAAGTTACTTGTTTGGTCGATAAAAAGTCACAAGGACTTAAACAAGAGAATAATCTCACTTAATTCATCATAATGAGCTCCGATATAATGCAATATGAAAGCCTATTTATAGGACTTAGAAGTGTTTGGCCGAATTCTTCAAGTTGTTGCTAAGTGGAGACAAGCATCTTGCTTTGTTGGCATGCACATGGGCTGTTTCGTAGTGCAATTTCGTGTAGGATGTGCAGCATCAATTTGGGCGTGTATTGTCTTCATTTCAAGCTTAATTTGAGTAGATAATTAACAAAACAAGGGCTGGTGGTGTTGAGTTGTCATTTTTGCACTTCCAGCCGAAATTCCCTCCACAAGCTGCCCCACAATCTGCCATGAGTTGTTGGTGGGTTGTCATGTTTCCTTAATGCTCCAACAAGCTGCCAATTGTGTTTAATGCTCCAATAAACCTTGCTGCCATTTTTTTGAGCTGGATGTGTCTTCTAAGTGCTCCACTAGACTATCCTAACATGTGGCATGTTCTCCGTTAAGGCCTCTCAAGCATAAGTCCATTGAAGGAGATGAATAGCTACAAATCCCGTACTTATTTCCAGCTTGCAATGTCTTCAGTAATTTGGTCATATCTCGAGATTCACATATCAGATTGATTTGATTCAAAGTGCTTTGAAAAGCTAAGAGATAGTGAAACAAATGTTAAGAATACTTTATCACCCAAATATGATTGGAACATGTCCATCAATGGAGATCAATATGGGTGACGTGATCTGTCCACCGGATAAAACAAGTGCACTGCCATATCCTTTACATTTAACATGAAAATGTATGCATAAATGAGTAAATATATTATAAAATAAGGAAGAACTCCCTTATAATCAACAAGGTAGAACGTCCATGATGTGATAAAATAATGGATAAAATTGGTGCTAGTCAGGATCACATCATTATCCCCTTCTTTTGGGCGATTTGTCCTCAAATCGAAGAGTGACTTCTCTTTAGTTATTTTTTTTTTGTTTTTTTTATGTTAAACGTTGCTTCTTCCACCAAGGCTTTGATACCATATGATACGATTCGATCTGCCTTATCGATTGATTGTGGATCTAGGAAGGAAATAAAACAACCTACATAAGATAAAGGTAACAAACAGATAGATTAAATGATAAACGGGATGGTAAATGGTCGTTTAAGAGATGGTAGCAGAAGACTTGGTTGTGGTAATGATATAGATAACGAAAATATGGGGTGGCAAAAAATGATAGTATCTCAGAATAACCAAGAAAGAACCAATGCTATAAGGAGCAAAGACCCAGTCTTACAAATCGTTCTAAGGGGTGGTAAATAGGACTTTGACCCGCTATCTATAAAGAGATAAGAACCATAAGTATAAAGGTGAAAAAGGAATGACGCCACAAGCATAAGCTTGATAAGTCGGGTTTGACGCCACAAGTAACAAGTTACTTGATAAGTCGATAAAAGTCACAAAGGACTCAGTAAGAGAAAAATCTCAAGTTTAATTTCAAATTCAAAGTTCTTTATTACAATGCAATATGAAAACTATTTATAGGACTTGAAACATATAAGGACGTTTTACACTTATGCATGGTCGTATGTTCCCTTGTGCATGACCGAAGGTTCCATTATGATTGGCTAAGTAGTGCTACTTGATGTGGTACATAATTTTACATAAATTGATCTCAATTCATGCATGAAATTCGATCAAATGTGGGAGTAGTGAGTGTTGGCCGGATTACTTCATGTTGGTGGAGCAAACACTTTGTTTTGTCTTGCTAGTGCCTTGTTACCTCACGCACATGGGCTGTTCCCTTAAGTACATTGGCATGTATGATTTTCAATGGCAATAACACGTGGAATGTCTTCATCTTTGCCAAAGAAAGTGGAAATATAATAAGGACAAGGCTAATGTATTTACAACCGATTCCACTATGCTAATACTCTGCCGAAGTGTTGCACGAATTGGTGAGCTGATTTGGGTGAGCTGGAAATGTGTTGATAATGCTCCATTATCCGTGCATCATGGGCATATTCTTAGTGTTCGCTTATTGCTCAATAAGCTGCCAAACTTTTGATACATGCACCAGAGTCCATAATACATGCTTCTTTGGACTAATGTTTCTACTCGAACCTATTAGAAGAACAAAGTCTCGAAGATTCAAAGCATATCTATTCGGTAAGCATAATGTGAATGAATTATTAAACTATTCTAATGTTGCTCCCTTTAATGTTTCAGATTCGAGGTCGAATCTTTTTGAAGAAAGGGAGGATGATACATGCATCACAAGGTTCACATCAAAGGAAGAAGTAATAACTCTTCCAAATGATCCACTCGTCCAAGCTTTGGAAAAGAAGATCAGAACAGCAGCGCACTTGAGACGACTTTTTGAATGGGATCCTGATATTATTTGGTCGACATGTCTTCTGGAGATACAACCTTCTGTCTCTTATCTTTCTAACGGTTCTTGAATCGCATCAATCCGATATCGTGAACTCAAGATATGGTCATTTTACTGAAGACGGTGCATGCAGGAAATCCTATACGGGATTAATACGTTATTTTGTAAATATTACGAATTTTCAATATTTATATTGATTATTTGTAATATAATTTAATATAGGATGATTAATTATCTTTTAGGATCAGATTTATTATTTTATTAGGAATTAAGGTTGGGTTAAAACAATATTTTTAGTTATTATTATTTTATTAGGAATTAGGGTTAAAACATGTTTAGTTTATTAATATTTTATTCTTTAGTTATTTAGGACCTTTAGAATTCAGCCCCTATATAAAGGAGGCTTCATTCAACTTTGTAAATCAGATTTCTTTGATTAATAATACAACGAGAGTTCGTTTTTGCAAGTGCTGATTGCCTTGTGCCTTCGAAGCTTCTTCTCCTTGAGTTCTTTCAAGTTCTTGTGAGGGAGATTAATCTTCACACTCCAATTTGCCTTTTCATCACGACTAGGAGGGTTGGTTAGAGCCATTTATCGTGTTTGCCTTTTCATTGCGACTAGGAGGGCTCGATAGGACACTTATCCATCTATTATCCACAAATCCATTCGCACCATCAATCGTCTTTACCGTTCACCTTCATAAGGGAGATATTTTGATTTCTTTATTATCTTATTTCATCTTCCGTTTATTTATCTTTTGTTATTTTATTCTAATCTTATTGCCTTGATTCCAGCACATAAAAGAAACTCTAAGAACCCTACTTGCTACCGCCACCTTCCCCTATTCGTTCCCTTTGTTCTTAATCGAGTCTAGAGCTTTCTAGGTTTGATTCTTCAACAAGAGCAACGTTCATCAATCCGCCACCGCTTCCCTATCAATTGGTATCAGATTTGGGCCGATTCTTGGAAAGAAGCAAGCAATTTTGCTTGTTCTTGCACACAAAATCGTCAAGGTACCCCAACGGAGCTAGTTCACAAAAGATTCAGCGTTTCAGGTTCTTTTTATTTAATTTTAATTTAGATTTAAATCCTTCTTGTTAGTTTGCTATTTTTTTTTCAAAAAACAAAAAAAAGGCAAAAAAAAAGGCAAAAAAACAAAAAAAGAGCCAAAAAAGCCAAAATTTCAAAAAAATTGCAAAAGAAGGTATTTAGGGCTGATTTTATCCATATATCATATTCATTCTAATATTAAACCCAAGTCCAAATTTCACCCCAATTGGAGTTCATTGGAGCCTTCAAATACATCATTCAAGTTTCATCGGCAGATTCGGTTTAGAATCTTGTCGAATTTCTTGAAAATATTACAGGAGGAATTTCGTGGTGAAAATTTCCAGATTGAAAATTCATATATTTAAGATCATTCAAACAAAAAATCAGAATTTTTGGAGATCAAAAACACCTTCGAACAAAGCGATCAAGAGAAACAGATTGTTTGAGGACTCACCGTTCAACAGAGTCTACTGGATACTACTGAAGGTATTTGGTTCTGAAATTTTACAGGTGGTTTCTTGACGCATCAAAAGACATTCAAGAATTTTTCCAGAATTTTTGACACCGGTAACCCCCTCAAAAACGTTGCTCAAATTGATCCAGCGTTTTCCAGGTTTCTGGGTTGGTTCTTTTTTTTCTTTGACTCTTAGTGCTTTAAGTTCTTTTGTTTTTCCTTGTTATTGTTCTTTTACATTATCTAACACATTATCTTCATTGTGTTAGTAGGACTAAAGAGTTTGCATACTTCTTCCTTCTTTGCATTCTCGTTCGCTTGGAGTCTAACCTTTGTTTGGCCTCTTAGAGCTTTTAGGTTTTCTTATCGCCTTTGCTAGTAATCAAACTCCGATACGAACTGTGAAAGACTACTTGGTAAAGTGAGTTTTAAAGAGTACAAGATCGGCTTACTTGCCTCTCGTTGTGTTACTTTCTTGGAGTGACTTGTGAGGTTTCTTGCTTTGTTGAATTTATTTATTTTTATTTTACTTTAAAATTTTCTTTTGAGTGTTATGATTTCAGAATGGGCGACACTAACAACAAGACACTTACGGCTATCTTAGCCACACTTGCCCGACTCACGACTCAAGTTGAAAGATTTGATGAAATCGTGAGAGAACGACAAGAACCACAACTGAATCTACCAAACCATAATCCAAGACCAAACAATGCTGAACTTTTGGTACCCGAGAAAGAACAACCACGTTTCCAAGCACCCAAACTCTTTACAAAACCAAAGTTCATGATCCCGTCTTTCAAAGGAGACAACGATCCAGACAGGTACATCGAATGGGAAGGAAAAGTTGATCTCATGTTCGCATACCATGACTACCCCCAAGCTAAACAAGTTCACCTGATCACCATACAATTTGAAGGATATGCTCGAACTTGGTGGATGCAAACAAGGAAAAAGATCCAGAACTTCCAAATTCCAACAATCACTTCTTGGACCGACCTCAAACAAACCATGAGGAACCGATTCCTACCGACACATTATACACGAGAAGTTAAACAACGACTACATCGACTTCGACAAGGTAGAAGTTCAGTTGAAGATTACTACAAGGAGATGCAGTCCTTACTCAATAGGACTAACATAACCGAAAAAGAAGAGGTCACCGTGTCAAGATTCATCGTCGGTTTAAACTCAAACATCATTGATCTTCTTGATCTACAAGGGTACAAAAACCTTGAAGACGCACTAAAGAAAGCAATGACAATCGAAGCACAAATCCAAAGGAGATCTAGATTCGGTGAACATTACCTAGGTACTTCATCCTCTTACCAAGGTAATCCTTCAAATCCTTCCTCATCTTCTACTCCAGCTTCTCTAAAAAAGCCAAGAGATGACAAACCTGACAAGGAGAAAGATCGACCAGCAAAGAATGACACACTTCCAGTCCCTAAAGATCAAATGATAATTTGTGAGGAGGTAGGGAAAGCAAAAAAAGAAAAAGTTGAGAAAGAGGCAAAAGCAAAAGAGGCCACTAGTTATAAAAGCCAAAAGAATAATGACCCATGGGAGGTGAGTGAACCTAAATGTGAGAAGAAAAGAGTGACTCAAAATCTATGTGTGAGCACAAAAGAATTGAGAGAGAACCTTATTTACAAACAACCTTGCATCCTTGTTCGCTTTAGGGAATCAATTGTTTCGATTTCTAACATTAACAAGGATTTGCCTAGTGTGTTTTCATCTCTTTTACAGGATTTTCGAGAAGTGTTAGGTGATCTACCTAACGAATTACCACTGAAAAGAGAAAAACAATGCCAAATCAATCTAATTCAAGGTTCCATCATACCTCGTCAAACATACAATCTCGAAGAAACCAAAGAGTTGGATTTGTTACAAAAAGGCTACATCCAGGAAAGCCTTAGTCGTGACGCCATCATAATGACGAAATATGATTTGAACAACTCTTCAGGCTTTATAGTTCATGCACAGAGAATCCATGTAAATGATGAGAAAGTAAAAGCAACACGAGACTGGACCACACCATCTTCCATCGCCAAGAGTTGTCGAATAGTGCTAGGTGACCCTCCTGGGGTTACCACCTGAAAGCCCTAATCACTATGCCATACCAATGAAGAGTCATGATTTACGAGAGTCCAAAGGTAAATATTTTATTACTCATTTTAATGACATTGTAACGTACTTCTTCTCCTTCTTACAAGGTAAGGCTCGTGAAGTTGTCATCCATACTAAACACAACTCCTTTAAGTGCGTAACATACCGAGGTAAGCAAACACAGTAGACGATACACTACCACGAAGGTATACTCTTACCTATCAAACTCATACTTCTATTCCGAGAATTGAACATATCAAAGATGTATATCACGATAACTCGGATATTTCTGATATTTCTACCCATACATTTAAAAGTGCTTTTAATGAGCTTTATCTTGTATATGAGTTTCCTTGCCAACTAAACAGGTTATACAGTCCACAAATCTCCTCATGGGAATCATTAATTCATGAACCACACTTAGGAGACTTAAGGGATTACGTTAACAAACCAGTTGACATGGTTTTTAAACACTCATTCTCGCCACACACGAATAAAACCATGGAGAAATTATCTGAAATAATCATACAGAAAGCCAACAGTGACCGGCGCCATGTTGAAATTCAACCAAAACATCAGATTACAAGACTTGTATGCAAAAGAGGATTTCAAGACTACAAGAAATCAGTTCCTACAAAGAAGAAACCTCGACTAAAATGCATAAAGACACATCACATTGATCCTGGTAAATGTTTCACAAGTTTTATTTCAACACATCTAATTCTCTTCCTTTTGGATTTTCAGATTCGAGGACGAATCCTTTTGAGGAGTGGGGGAATGATACATGCACCAGAGTCCATAATACATGCTTCTTTGGACTAATGTTTCTACTCGAACCTATTAGAAGAACAAAGTCTCGAAGATTCAAAGCATATCTATTCGGTAAGCATAATGTGAATGAATTATTAAACTATTCTAATGTTGCTCCCTTTAATGTTTCAGATTCGAGGTCGAATCTTTTTGAAGAAAGGGAGGATGATACATGCATCACAAGGTTCACATCAAAGGAAGAAGTAATAACTCTTCCAAATGATCCACTCGTCCAAGCTTTGGAAAAGAAGATCAGAACAGCAGCGCACTTGAGACGACTTTTTGAATGGGATCCTGATATTATTTGGTCTACATGTCTTCTGGAGATACAACCTTCTGTCTCTTATCTTTCTAACGGTTCTTGAATCGCATCAATCCGATATCGGGAACTCAAGATATGGTCATTTACTGAAGACGGTGCATGCAGGAAATCCTATACGGGATTAATACGTTATTTTGTAAATATTACGAATTTTCAATTTATATTGATTATTTGTAATATAATTTAATATAGGATGATTAATTATCTTTTAGGATCAGATTTATTATTTTATTAGGAATTAAGGTTGGGTTAAAACAATATTTTTAGTTATTATTTTATTAGGAATTAGGGTTAAAACATGTTTAGTTTATTAATATTTTATTCTTTAGTTATTTAGGACCTTTAGAATTCAGCCCCTATATAAAGGAGGCTTCATTCAACTTTGTAAATCAGATTTCTTTGATTAATAATACAACGAGAGTTCGTTTTTGCAAGTGCTGATTGCCTTGTGCCTTCGAAGCTTCTTCTCCTTGAGTTCTTTCAAGTTCTTGTGAGGGAGATTAATCTTCACACTCCAATTTGCCTTTTCATCACGACTAGGAGGGTTGGTTAGAGCCATTTATCGTGTTTGCCTTTTCATTGCGACTAGGAGGGCTCGATAGGACACTTATCCATCTATTATCCACAAATCCATTCGCACCATCAATCGTCTTTACCGTTCACCTTCATAAGGGAGATATTTTGATTTCTTTATTATCTTATTTCATCTTCCGTTTATTTATCTTTTGTTTATTTTATTCTAATCTTATTGCCTTGATTCCAGCACATAAAAGAAACTCTAAGAACCCTACTTGCTACCGCCACCTTCCCCTATTCGTTCCCTTTGTTCTTAATCGAGTCTAGAGCTTTCTAGGTTTGATTCTTCAACAAGAGCAATGTTCATCAATCCGCCACCGCTTCCCTATCAACTTTGATGAATTGTTTATGATGCCACTCATATGTTATTCTCCACTCATCCTTGTTTGCTGTGTAGGTTTGTGAAAATAATGCTACAATATGCTGCCACATATGTGCCATATTATAATAGCTTGTTGCCCTGTTTTGTGCCATGGAAAGGTGTTGAAAGAGCTCCACTAAAACCGTCCAGCATGGGGCTTATGCTCATTGTTCCTACATGTGCAAGAATAACAAGTATTGTAATGATAGTGGGCTGTTATAAACAATATTCTTGTTGTATCTCCTTGTTCTTGGTGAACCTTTGTTTCAATGTTTTTTTTAAACATCACGTGAAACCTAAGTACTTAAATGAGCTAATTGAATGATATGTATGCTTATTAAAATATGCAAAGATGATTGCAAAAATTGCACGGCACAAATGATATAGGAATGCAGAATAACACATGAAAATTATGAGTGTTATGATGAAAACAATAAGTTCACGAAAACATATATGCTAATATGATAAATGCCAATGAGCTAACAATTAATTTAAATTATGAATGCAAATGAACAACACAAATGCTAATGCAAACCAATAATAAGGTGCACGTGGTGATGATAAGTATGCTATATGATGCCCATGCAAACTTTACGTGAAATAATTAATATGCATGAATGAAAAACATGAATGATATGCAAAACTTATCCTAACATACTGAACATATTTAAATACTAATATGAGATAATTAACATGCACAACATAACAGGAGCTGATAAGTAAGTGAAAACATGCTTAATATGCAAACTAACTTATTCAATGAACTAGATACTTAAATGCAATGCATGTCTTGCAACTAATAAGACTCGTGCCAATTCAAGCAATGAATGTGATGTGATCCTGTCTAGCACCAACTTTCTGCATTACATACTCACATCATTAAAAATCCATCAAGCTCAATATAAGGGAGTTTTACCTTACTTTATATTATATTTACTCATTTATGCACTATATATTATTATGAGCATACATTTTCATATTAGACTATGCTTGAATTATCATAACATGTGCATTCATTCATTATGTCATATGGTTTGCATCATTGATTGATAATCATGCATATAATCTATAGTTATAATAATAATATTCATTCATTATCATATGATGCATGAGTTATTATTATAACCTATAGTTCACATCTTTATAATATGCACATTCTTATTACTTTATAATAATTCATATACTTAGCTTATATTATGCTTTCTTTTGTAGGTGCATGTTCGGCCATATGATGGGAGCTGACTTAAAGCTAGCATTGGAGTCCAAGAGCTATGGAAACTTAACTAGGACAACTTCGGGACAGCTCAAGAACATTTTGGGACAAAGTTGCCAGTTGACCCCCGAGCTCATAGCTCACTTGAGCTGGACTTTTCAGCTAGCTAGAGACTTCTTTTCAGCTGGAGAGTTGCACCATCATCTTTACCACATAGAGCACTACATATATGGTCTAGGTTGAATTTTTGTGAATTCGTACCTTTTCGCGAAGAGTTTCCAATCCGAGAAGTGCCCATTCACAAGGAGCTGTCCTAAGACTCATTGACATGTATTGCATCTATGGCCAGCTCATCTTCAGCTCAAACACATGGGAAGTAGCTCAAATGATGAAAGGTTGTCTTCCACAAATGTGACCTTTCATAAATAGTTGTTGCCCCATTGATGCCATGTCACCTAGATGCAAGTTTGATGCCAAGTCATGCCTAAGTTGCTGGTCAAATTCACCCATGTGAATGAATAGCCCACACATGTGCCATGCATGTGGATGAAATGGGCGCCAAAATGAAGAGGCTTCTAACCATTCGGCCAAAGCATCATCTTGTTTCAAATTGGCGCCAAGATGAAGAGACAAGGGAACCATTCGGCCAAAGACATCTCCCCTCATCCAAGCATCATTTATTTTCGTTTTAAGACATGTACTTTACCGAAAAGGCATATATCTATTCGGCCAAGCCTTTACAAATCTATAAATAGGCTTTGGCATTCATTTGTAAAGGGAACCGGATGTGATCACGCCCACATCAGATCCCGAAGTCATACCTCAAGGTCCCATTACCAGATCAAGGGCCAAACAATTCAGGGAAGTACTCTTAACTAAGTGCCTTGAGACTTTTGATTCATTTGATAACTTGACACCCTCCGACGTTAAGTTATATAATGTATCGACAGTTAATAATTTAGTTTGAACTTTCCATGCATATAGTTATATTTACATTGCATGCATACATTCGTGGAGTTCATCTCAACATAATTTTTATAGTTCATTTGCATGAACATCATTATTTACGTACTAAGCATTGAAGCATGTTGCATTCATTTTGCCATATAGCATTTCACGTGTAACTAAGGTTGTCCATGTTTGAATTTCATATAGCATATCACGTGTAGTTTATTTTTGCATGCAGTTTGTCATCCATCATTTTCACGTAAGAACACCCTTTGCCTCTAGAGATTCTCACGTGATAATCATGCCATTTAAATAAACAAAGAACTAAGGCTCTCACCAACATGCACGGCGGCACTTGTTTTTTGTTTATAGCAACACTAATACGTGTTTAATGGAACTTGTAGGGAACACAAAGTTCATGCCCCATGATGAACGGTTTTTTAAGGATTATTGAATATAATTCCAGCACAAACACGTCAAGTGGGCTATTAAAATATGGACAAACATTGGCAGCACATTCAATCACTTAAAGGAGTATGAGTGGATCATCCACTTATTCAACAATTCACGTGAACTTGAAAGTCATCAATTCCAGCTCCTTTACACGACATACAAGGATAAGTGGGGTAGCATCATAAACAATTCATAAAGTTCAATTAGCACTAAGGAAGCTTCACGTGCACTTGCTGTTTTGAATATTATTCACATAGCAAAAGAAGACAACCCATGTGTTTAAAGCATTTCTTGTCTAGTTGTCTCCACTTTGTCTTTATCTCCACTAGACATTCGGCTATGATTTTCACTCATCCTTTTGACCAGAATTCTTGCATCAAGTTGTGCTCAATACGTGTCCAATATTTCCACTTCAACAAAGCATCATACGAGACAAAACAAGAATCACTAAGTGGGGAAGGAATTCGGCTAGAAACCATGATTCACCGATATGGCTGAAAACAATCCCCAAAACACGCATGAAACTATGCCTTTGGAAGTTTGTTCAAGAATTATAAATTGAAGGCCACGTGAAGCAATATTCGGCCATGCAAAATTATATCATCCATGCATATTAGGTCCTATAAAGTGGACTTAGATTTTGTATTTTTTAAAAAACAACTTTTATGAATTAAATCTTTGTGAGTTAATCTCTCAAATCGTTTCTTCTTAGAACTATTTTCTTGACATTTCAAGACTGTTCTTGTTGTGTTAAGTTTGTGATACTTAGGGTTCTTAGATTATTATCTAACGGGTCCAAGTCCTTGAACATTGAACGTATAAGGTCTGGGTTTATACTCCTATAGTATAAGTTCTTCTTTGTTCCTTGTTATATCCAAATTACCATTATCCTAAATTCCATCACCACACCTATCAATTACCTATCCTATTCAATTTCGTTTATATCCATACCCGTATATCCACAACATCATCCTTACTATCAAGTAAGTTTGCTGCAGAGGGATTGCTTACTTCGTTCTAGATCCGGTACAATCGAAGAGGTCCTCAATCGACGGGCTGACTCATATCATATGGTAATCAGAGCAAAGGCGAACCAAGTAAGAAATTCATCTTGAAAATTAAAAAAAAAACAAATCCGAAAATTAAAAAAAATAAAAAGAAAAGAAAAGAAATTCTGGTCTTGAGCTAAAGAGAAATGCTATGATGTTGTATTCTTCAAAATAGAAATGCTTTGAGCTTTGATTCAATCCAAAACACAACATCTTTGATTGTATTGGTGACGGTTCCGTTGTAAGTATTTCTTTGTAGTAAGTTTACTAATCACTTTCATTTTTTTCTTTCTTTATTTTCCTTTGAATTTTAGCCTTCCTTTTCATTATTTTTCCAGTTGCCATTAACCTTTGTTGTTTCCTTTAAGCCAACACACTTGACAAATTTTTTTGAAAGATCGAATTTAGTTTGTAAAAGAACTGACTATGAAGGAACGAGTGGAAAAGGCACATTGAGTGTGTGAGATCAGAAGGGGAGACAGAAAAGAGCCATTAAAAGTTTCTCCCGAGTGAAACACGAGTGTTGAGCGATTGAGTGTCAATTCTGATTTCTTGGAGCGAAATTGTGAGAATCTTTGTGTGTATATTGTAAGTACCTATATACACTAATTATTTTCTTTGTGTGTTGTTTTGTTTTATTTGATTTAATATGACAGGTTCTAGTGATAACCAACCAGATGACCAACCACCAAATTTGCAAATGCAAGCCATTACACGTGAGATACAAAAAATGATAAGGGCTGAACTTGAGGCTCTACATTCTAGAATGGATAAGATTGAGGGAGAATCCCAAATGCATCATCATGAAGAGATAAATGATGAAAACGAAATTGAACAACCTCCAAGAACCAATCAGGGACATGGTCGTACACTTGATGATAATTTGACTAACATAAAAGTGGCGATTCCATCTTTTCAGGGATGAACAGATCCTGATGCATATTTGGCATGGGAGAGTAAAGTTGAGCATGTTTTCGAGTGTTATAATTACTCGGAACAAAAGAAGGTTCGTTTGGCAGGAATGGAGTTTGTTGATTACGCTCTCATTTGGTGGGATCAATTACTAATCAGTAGACGAAGAACCGGAGAAAGTCCAGTGAACACGTGGGCAGAAATGAAGCGAATCATGAGGAAACGGTTTGTTCCATTCCATTATCAACGTGATTTATTTCAAAAGCTACAAAACTTGAAATAGGGAAATCGAAGTGTTGAAGATTATTTCAAGGAAATGGAAATGGCCATGATGCGTGCAAATATGGAGGAAGATAAAGAAGCAACTATGGCACGTTTTCTTCCAGGGTTGAATTTTAAGATTGCTAACGTTGTTGAGTTACAGCATTATGTCGAGTTGGATGACATGGTGCATATGGCCATCAAAATTGAAAGACAACATGATGTAAGGTACTTGTACCTTTTCAAATGATTGTGGATCTAGGAAGGAAGCAAAACAACCTGCAAAGTGAATGGCTCAAAATAGAATGGTTAAGGGTGGTAGACGTATGGGTGAATTGGTAGGCTATTTAAATAATGAGTAATGGAAGTGGAAGATAGTTGATAAGGCTATGGTTATGGTTATGAAATAAAAGGATGGTTGTGAGGATAGTATCTTGAAGAAATCTCAAAGAAGAACCAATGCTATATAGAGCAGAGACCCAATCTTTATATTGTTTCTTCAAGGGATGGTGTTAAGTACTTTGACCCACTAGTTATATGAACTAGGAACCAGAAGTATCAAGATGAAAGGAAGGGGTTGACGCCACAAGTATAAAATACTTGATAAGTCGATAAAAAGTCACCAAGACTTAAGAAGAGAATAATCTCACTTTAATTGAATAAAAAGGTGTCGTACAAATGATGGAATGTTTTCCTATTTATAGGAAATGGAGAGACATGGCCGAATAAATACAAGATGATTCGGCCAGCCTATGTATCTCCCTATAAAGACATAATTTAAATGCTAAAAGAGAGGATGGTTCGGCCCTAGATGGAGGGAAATGATCCTTGGCCGAATAGTTCTTGTGTCTCCTCAAGTTGGCGCCAATTTGGATGGGAGATGATGCTTGGCCGAATAGGGAGAGGGCTCTTCATCTTGGTGCCTAAATGAGTTCACATGCAAGGTACATGGGGGCTGGTCATATGCACGGCACATGGGTGTTCTAGGAAGCCTTGTGGTGCACCCATGTGCATTGGATGATGGCTGGTCATGTGCTTCTTCTTAGGCGTGCATGTGTCTCCTCCAAGCTAGCTTGAGTGTTGAGCTAGCTAGCAAGCATGGGGCTGTTTGTGAATGATCTTCCTAGCCGAGTCCTTTTGAGCTCCATAACAGCATGTTCAGCTACATTCAGCTACCTTTGTCATCACTTTTAGCAACTCAGCTTCAAATAGTCCAACTAGCTAAGTTTAGCTAGCCTGAAGCTTCTCCAGCTGAATCGAGCTTCCCTTAGCATTCCATGAGCTACCTTGTACTTTATGAGCTGTTTGTGAGCTATATATGACGTCCAAATCATTCACCAAGCTACCTCAACGTGCATCACACTCCATTGTACCTATATGTGCAAGGAAACAAGGTAAGTTCACGATATTGAGTTAAAACGAGCTAAATACCTTGCTGCCATGTTTGTTTATGGTAATGTGAGCTAAGTATGATGGTCATGAGCTAAGTACATCATCTCCTAATATGTGTAAGATAATGTATAAAGCCTAAGAGTTAATATGAATGCAAATAAACTAATGAAATGCATTATAAGTATGCTGCCTTGATGTATATATAATAATCATGCTTAATATGATAATAAAACTATCCTAACATGCTTAACATATTAAAATAACAATGTGTAATATGGATTCATACTAAGTTACTTAACTAATATTCTTATCATAAAATGTATTATAATAGTATATATTATAAAGCTAATAATAAGTAAATTCAATATAAAGATGTTCAAAAGTACTCCCTTTGTAGATGAAAACGTGTTGATATCATCCCCCCTTCTTTAGGGCAATTTGTCCTCAAATCGAGTTCATTCTGTCCTTGCATAGCTTCACGCCTCTTTGCTAATAGAAAGTATTCTTTGAACGTTTGTGTTCTTCTATTAGGTACCTTTTCGTAAGATTTCCTTTTAGGTCTTTCTTTGGAATATGATTTACCAACAGATACCTTTTGGGAATGATCTTTATCTAAGGATATCCCTTTTGGAAGTGACCTTTTACGTGATTGGTCCTGAAAAGTGAGAAGAGAAAAGGTTTCATATGAAGGGTTACTTACCTTTTGAAGATTAAACCCATTGGTGAAGAGTTGCGACTTTAAGTCCCAAACATCACCATTGTTCGTAGAAGACCCTTCATTTTCCAGCATTGAACCATCATGTTTCTCTATGAAGAAGTTTGGTTTCTTATTTTATTCCTCTTCATTCTTTGTTGGGGTTTTGTCTTTGCGCCATGCTTGTACACTTTTTCTCATATGCAACTGATCTTGTTGCACTTCTTTGGGCGTTAAAGGCATCAAGGTCACCTTGCGTCCATCATGCTTAAAAGTGTATTGATTGTGAAAATAATCATGAATAGCCCTTTTATCATACTGCCATGGTCTCCCAAGTAAAATGTGGCTAGCATGCATAGGGACAATATCACAAAGCACCTCGTCCTTGTACCTACCAACTGAAAAAGGAATTAGAACCTGTTTGGTAACATTTAACTCACCTCCTTCATTGAGCCATTGGAGTTTATACGGAGTAGGATGCTTTGACGTTGCTAATCCAAGTTTTTCAACCATAAGAGTGCTGGCTACGTTTGTGCAACTTCCTCCATCGATGATCATCGTGCAAACCTTATCCTTGACATGGCACCTTGTATGAAAGATATTGTTTCTTTGAATATCCTCTTGGGATGTTTGTGATTGTAGGCACCTCTTTGAAACAAGCATTTCACCATGATCTGCATTTTCTTCCGTTTCTTCGTCTTGTATTATTTCAGGTTCCTCGTCAAAAATAGGCTCATCAGAATCTGATACAATGTCTCCATTGTCAAGTACCATCATGGCATTTCGGTTGGGACATTGACTAGCAACATGTCCTTTTCCAAAACACTTGAAACATTTGATGTCTCTTGATCTCTCGAAAGTGCTGGTTTGCTTTTCTTTACCCTTACTAGATTCGCCCATTTGTGCAGATTTGGGTATCTCTGCGTGATCCTTTGGTTGGATTGGAGTTTGTTTCCGGAAGGTAATAGGTTCTTGCTTCCATTTGGTGGCCGAATTTGGACTGCTCCTAGTGTAGGATTTCCTTTTGAGTTGTCTTTCAATTTTCATGGCCAACATGCACCATCTCTTCAATTTCTACATAATACTGAAGTTCAATAAGGTTAGAAATATCAATATTTAGACCAGATAAGAACCTTGCCATTGTTGCTTCTCTATCTTCATCCACATTGGCTCGGATCATGGAAATCTCCATCTCCTTGAAATAATCTTCAACGTTCTTGCTTCCTTGTTTCAGATTTTGTAACTTATGATAGAGATCTCGGTGATAGTGATTAGGAACAAACCTTTTTCTCATAAAGGCCTTCATTTCTTCCCAAGTTGTGATGGGGCGTTCACCATTTCGTCTTCTTGAACTCACCAACTGATCCCACCAAACTAAGGCATAGTCAACGAATTCCATAGCAGCAAGTCTAACCTTCTTTTGCTCCGTATAGTTTTGGCATTCAAAAATGTGTTCAATTTTGATTACCCAATCAAGATAGGCTTCTGGATCAGTTCGTCCTTGAAATGGAGGAATAGTCACTTTAATGTTGCTGAAGTTGTCATTTTGATTTCGATGAACATCTCTCCTTGCTACTGATGTTACTTCAGCTTCTTCCTCTTCTAAGTCTTCTTCCATTCTAGGGCGATTTACTCTCCGATTGCCAAGAGATACTTCTAATTGATCCAGACGATCTTGCAAAGGCTCCAATTATAATTTCAGCAATCTTGCCATTTCACGCATAACGGCTTGAGTCTGCAAATTAGGGGATTCTCTTTCTGGGGATTATCCTGAACTCCGAGACATGGTTAATAAATAAGAAAAGAATAAGATGTGTAAAAGACCTTATCAGAATATACTCTCACAAAGCCTCACGAGTCACTCCAAGAAAACTTGATGTCACTCAATCCGCTCGTGTTTGCACTCTAGGACTTTTATTGGCCTTTACTTGTCCTCTTCTGATCTCACACACGCTCCAGCCTTTTTCCCTTAATTCTCATGTCTCAAGTTCTAATGAACTTTTACTCAAGACTATATCGAGTAATTTCACTTGTTTGGCGTCGGCTGCAAATGGTTAGTAGGAATGGAAAGCAAATATAATTGAAAATGTGGCTTAGAAATTAGAAAGAAGAGAATGAAAGGGTTACTTACACAAGTCACTTCACAACCTTCTATCACCACAATCAATTTTAAAGGCTTACTTGAAAATGCTTGGTGATGAGAATTGTTGAAAAGTGCTTCCAACTTTTCTTTCTTTTCTTTGTTTTTTCTTCTTCTTTTTGAGTGCTTTGACTTTTGAGTCCTTCAATTTTCTTTGCTGATTTTTTTCTTTTTCTTTCACTTTGCACTTCACTTTTGCACTTCTTTTTGTATTTTTCTTTTTGTTGTTGTTGCACGTTGCTTCTTCCACCAAAGCTCTGATACCACTTGATGTAAGGTACTTGTACCTTTTCAAATGATTGTGGATCTAGGAAGGAAGCAAAACAACCTGCAAAGTGAATGGCTCAAAATAGAATGGTTAAGGGTGGTAGACGTATGGGTGAATTGGTAGGCTATTTAAATAATGAGTAATGGAAGCGGAAGATAGTTGATAAGGCTATGGTTATGGTGATGAAATAAAAGGATGGTTGTGAGGATAGTATCTTGAAGAAATCTCAAAGAAGAACCAATGCTATATAGAGCAGAGACCCAATCTTTATATTGTTTCTTCAAGGGATGGTGTTAAGTACTTTGACCCACTAGTTATATGAACTAGGAACCAGAAGTATCAAGATGAAAGGAAGGGGTTGACGCCACAAGTATAAAATACTTGATAAGTCGATAAAAAGTCACAAAGACTTAAGAAGAGAATAATCTCACTTTAATTGAATAAAAAGGTGTCGTACAAATGATGGAATGTTTTCCTATTTATAGGAAATGGAGAGACATGGCCGAATAAATACAAGATGATTCTACCAGCCTATGTATCTCCCTATAAAGACATAATTTAAATGCTAAAAGAGAGGATGGTTCGGCCCTAGATGGAGGGAAATGATCCTTGGCCGAATAGTTCTTGTGTCTCCTCAAGTTGGCGCCAATTTAGATGGGAGATGATGCTTGGCCGAATAGGGAGAGGGCTCTTCATCTTGGCGCCTAAATGAGTTCACATGCAAGGCACATGGGGGCTGGTATATGCACGGCACATGGGTGTTCTAGGAAGCCTTGTGGTGCACCCATGTGCATTGGATGATGGCTGGTCATGTGCTTCTTCTTAGGCGTGCATGTGTCTCCTCCAAGCTAGCTTGAGTGTTGAGCTAGCTAGCAAGCATGGGGCTGTTTGTGAATGATCTTCCTAGCCGAGTCCTTTTGAGCTCCATAACAGCATGTTCAGCTACATTCAGCTACCTTTGTCATCAGTTTTAGCAACTCAGCTTCAAATAGTCCAACTAGCTAAGTTTAGCTAGCCTGAAGCTTCTCCAGCTGAATCGAGCTTCCCTTAGCATTCCATGAGTTGCCTTGTACTTTGTGAGCTGTTTGTGAACTATATATGACATCCAAATCATTCACCAAGCTACCTCAACGTGCATCACACTCTATTGTACCTATATGTGCAAGGAAACAAGGTAAGTTCATGATATTGAGCTAAAACGAGCTAAATACCTTGCTGCCATGTTTGTTTATGGTAATGTGAGCTAAGTATGATGGTCATGAGCTAAGTACATCATCTCCTAATATGTGTAAGATAATGTATAAAGCCTAAGAGTTAATATGAATGTAAATAAACTAATGAAATGCATTATAAGTATGTTGCCTTGATGTATATATAATAATCATGCTTAATATGATAATAAAACTATCATAACATGCTTAACATATTAAAATAACAATGTGTAATATGGATTCATACTAAGTTACTTAACTAATATTCTTATCATAAAATGTATTATAATAGCATATATTATAAAGCTAATAATAAGTAAATTCAATATAAAGATGTTCAAAAGTACTCCCTTTGTAGATGAAAACGTGTTGATATCACAACAGCGTAGAAAGTCTTCTTACCGAGGTAATACTCCTTCTAAAGTTTCCTTTAATCCATCTGTTACTCCTAACAATGCTAGGAAGCAAGCACCATTTAAGATTAAGGAAAAAGCAGAGACGAGTAGTCCAAAACCTCTCGTTTTTGAAAATGGACGTGGAAAGCAACAGATACAAACAGTACGCACAAGGGACATCCAATGTTTCAAATGCCTTGGTAGAGGGCATATTGCAAGTCAGTGTCCTAACCGAAGGACAATGATGAAATGTATGAATGGGGAAATAGAGTCCGAATCTGACAATGATGAGCAAGACACCCCTTTGATGGATGATGATGAGGATGACGATCAAATACAGACTTATGCAACCGGAGAAGCACTTGTGGTTAAAAGGAGCTTGAATGCACAACCAATCTGAGATGAGCAACAACACGAGAACATCTTTTACATAAGATGTCTTGTGAATGACAAGGTATGTGTTGTAATTATTGATAGCGGTAGTTCTACTAACGTTGCAAGTACTGTTATGGTTGATAAGCTAGGTCTGAAGACGACAAAGCACCCCAACCCATACAAACTACAGTGGTTAAATGATGCTGGAGAGTTAAGGGTCACCAAACAAGTTCTTGTCCCATTTTCCATTGGAAAATACAAGGATGAAGTGATGTGTGACGTTGTGTCGATGGATGCCACTCTCTTATTGTTGGGACGTCCATGGCAGTTTGACAAGAAGGTAATGCATGATGGGTTCACCAATAGGTATTCGTTCATGAATGCAGGAAAACAAATCACTTTAGCCCCTTTGTCGCCAAGTCAAGTACAAGAAGATCAAGTTCGTCTGAAAAAGAACAGCGAAGAAGCAAAGGGGAAGAAGAAGATAAACGTTTATGCGAGCAGAAAAGAAATCAGGAAGTGTCTTTCCTCTCAACAATCTTTAATCGTTTTAATGCATAAAGATCATTGTTTGTTGGCTGAAATTCCCCCTGATTTGCCTATGTCTATTACATCTCTTTTGCAAGATTTTGAAGATGTGTTTCCTGAAGAAATCCCAGATGGATTACCACCAATTAGAGGGATTGAACATCAAATTGATTTCATCCCTGGAGCTACCATTCCAAATAGACCAGCCTACCGGAGTAATCCTGATGAAACAAAGGAGTTACAGAAACAAGTCAAAGAGCTGTTGGACAAAGGATACATTCGAGAAAGTTTAAGCCCTTGTGCTGTACCAGTTTGTTGGTACCAAAAAAAGATGGAACTTGGAGAATGTGTGTGGATTGTAGAGCTGTAAACCAGATCACTATCAAATATAGGCATCCTATACCTCGATTGGATGATATGCTTGATGAACATAGTGGAGCCAGCATCTTCTCCAAAATTGATTTGAAAAGTGGCTATCATCAGATTAGGATGAGGGAAGGAGATGAGTGAAAACCCGCATTTAAGATGAAACAAGGTTTGTATGAATGGTTAGTCATGCCTTTTGGCTTAACTAACGCTCCTAGTACCTTTATGCGTCTAATGAATCATGTCCTTCGGCCTTACATCGGTAAGTTTTGTGTTGTTTACTTTGATGATATCCTAATTTACAGTAAATCCTTGAGCGAACATGCTAAACATTTAAGGATTATTCTAAGCACTTTAAGAGGAGAGCATTTATATGCTAATCTCAAGAAGTGTGCTTTTTGTACTAACCAAGTTACCTTCTTAGGTTTCATTGTTAGTTCACATGGACTAGCAGTTGATCCAGAAAAGATTAAGGCAATTCAAGAATGGCCAGAACCGGTCAACGTAAGTCAAGTTCGAAGCTTTCATGGATTAGCCAGTTTTTACAGAAGGTTTGTACCAAACTTCAGTTCAATTGCCGCCCCCTTAACCGGGATTATCAAGAAGAATTCAAACTTCTGTTGGGGCAAAGAACAAGGTGAAGCCTTCAAGGAACTTAAGGATTATCTGACAAAGGCTCCCCTATTAGCCTTGCCAAACTTTGATAAGACATTTGAAGTTGAATGTGACGCCTCTGGGATTGGGATTGGTGCTGTTTTGAGTCAAGAAGGAAAACCAATCGTTTACTTTAGCAAAAAGCTAAATGGTGCAACCTTGAACTATCCCGTCTATGGCAAAGAGATGTACGCTCTCATTCGAACATTAGAGACTTGGCAGCACTACTTATTGCCAAGGGAATTCGTGATACACACTGATCATGAAGCGTTAAAGCATATCAAGGGACAACACAAGCTCAACAAGAGACATGCCAAATGGGTCGAGTTTCTTGAATCATTCCCCTATGTCATCCTGATATAGTCACGTCTACACCAGATCCGGAGGTCATGCCACACGGTCCCATTACTAGGTCAAGGGCCAAACAATTCAGGGAAGTTCTCTTAACTAAGTGTCTTGAAGCTTTTGAATCATTTGATAACTTAACACTCTCTCATGTTATGTTATATAATGTTTTAATAGCTAAAGAATAACTTAGTATGAACACATCTTACACATTGTTATTTTTAATATGTTAAGCATGTTAGGATAGTTTTATTATCATATTAAGCATGATTATTATATATACATCAAGGCAGCATACTTATAATGCATTTCATTAGTTTATTTGCATTCATATTAACTCTTAGGCTTTATACATTATCTTACACATATTAGGAGATGATGTACTTAGCTCATGATCATCATACTTAGCTCATATTACCATAAACAAACATGGCAGCAAGGTATTTAGCTCGTTTTAGCTCAATATCATGAACTTACCTTGTTTCCTTGCACATATAGGTACAATGGAGTGTGATGCACGTTGAGGTAGCTTGGTGAATGATTTGGACGTCATATATAGCTCACAAACCACTCACAAAGTACAAGGCAGCTCATGGAATGCTAAGGGAAGCTCGATTCAGCTGGAGAAGCTTCAGGCTAGCTAAACTTAGCTAGTTGGACTATTTGAAGCTGAGTTGCTAAAAGTGATGACAAAGGTAGCTGAATGTAGCTGAACATGCTGTTATGGAGCTCAAAAGGACTCGGCTAGGAAGATCATTCACAAACAGCCCCATGCTTGCTAGCTAGCTCAACACTCAAGCTAGCTTGGAGGAGACACATGCATGCCTAAGAAGAAGCACATTACCAGCCATCATCCAATGCACATGGGTGCACCACAAGGCTTCCTAGAACACCCATGTGCCGTGCATATGACCAGCCCCCATGTGCCTTGCATGTGAACTCATTTAGGCGCCAAGATGAAGAGCCCTCTCCCTATTCGGCCAAGCATCATCTCCCATCCAAATTGGCGCCAACTTGAGGAGACACAAGAACTATTCACCCAAGGATCATTTCCCTCCATCTAGGGCCGAACCATCCTCTCTTTTAGCATTTAAATTATGTCTTTATAGGGAGATACATAGGCTGGCCGAATCATCTTGTATTTATTCGGCCATGTCTCTCAATTTCCTATAAATAGGAAAACATTCCATCATTTGTAACTACACCTTTTTATTCAATTAAAGTGAGATTATTCTCTTCTTAAGTCTTGGTGACTTTTTATCGACTTATCAAGTATTTTATACTTGTGGCATCAAACCCTTCCTTTCATCTTGATACTTCTGGTTCCTAGTTCATATAACTAGTGGGTCAAAGTACTTAACACCATCCCTTGAAGAAACAATATAAAGATTGGGTCTCTGCTCTATATAGCATTGGTTCTTCTTTGAGATTTCTTCAAGATACTATCCTCACAACCATCCTTTTATTTCATCACCATAACCATAGCCTTATCAACTATCTTCTGCTTCCATTACTCATTATTTAAATAGCCTACAAATTCACCCATACGTCTACCACCCTTAACCATTATATTTTGAGCCATTCACTTTGCAGGTTGTTTTGCTTCCTTCCTAGATCCACAATCATTTGAAAAGGTACAAGTACCTTACATCAAGCGGTAATCAGAGCTTTGGTGGAAGAAGCAACGTGCAACAACAACAAAAAGAAAAAAATACAAAAAGAAGTGCAAAAGTGAAGTGCAAAGTGAAAGAAAAAGAAAAAATCAGCAAAGAAAATTGAAGGACTCAAAAGTCAAAGCACTCAAAAAGAAGAAAAAAAAAACAAAGAAAAGAAAGAAAAGTTGGAAGCACTTATCAACAATTCTCATCACCAAGCATTTTCAAGTAAGCCTTTAAAATTGATTGTGGTGATAGAAGGTTGTGAAGTGACTTGTGTAAGTAACCCTTTCATCCTCTTCTTTCTAATTTCTAAGCCACCTTTTCAATTATATTTGCTTTCCATTCCTACTAACCATTTGCAGCCGACACCAAACAAGTGAAATTACTCGATATAGTCTTGAGTAAAAGTTCATTAGAACTTGAGACAAGAGAATTGAGGGAAAAAGACTGGAGCGTGTGTGAGATCAGAAGAGGACAAGTAAAAGCCAATAAAAGTCCTAGAGTGCAAACATGAGCGGATTGAGTGACATCAAGTTTTCTTGGAGTGACTCGTGAGGCTTTGTGAGAGTATATTCTGGTAAGGTCTTTTACACATCTTATTCTTTTCTTATTTATTAACCATGTCTCGGAGTTCAGGACAATCCCCAGAAAAAGAATCCCCTAATTTGCAGACTCAAGCCGTTATGCGTGAAATGGCAAGATTGCTGAAATTAGAATTGGAGCCTTTGCAAGATCGTCTGGATCAATTAGAAGTATCTCTTGGCAATTGGAGAGTAAATCGCCCTAGAATGGAAGAAGACTTAGAAGAGGAAGAGGCTGAAGTAACATCAGTAGCAAGGAGAGATGTTCATCGAAATCAAAATGACAACTTCAGCAACATTAAAGTGACTATTCCTCCATTTCAAGGACGAACTGATCCAGAAGCCTATCTTGATTGGGTAATCAAAATTGAACACATTTTTGAATGCCAAAACTATACGGAGCAAAAGAAGGTTAGACTTGCTGCTATGGAATTCGTTGACTATGCCTTAGTTTGGTGGGATCAGTTGGTGAGTTCAAGAAGACGAAATGGTGAACGCCCCATCACAACTTGGGAAGAAATGAAGGCCCTTATGAGAAAAAGGTTTGTTCCTAATCACTATCACCGAGATCTCTATCATAAGTTACAAAATCTGAAACAAGGAAGCAAGAACGTTGAAGATTATTTCAAGGAGATGGAGATTACCATGATCCGAGCCAATATGGATGAAGATAGAGAAGCAACAATGGCAAGGTTCTTATCTGGTCTAAATATTGATATTGCTAACCTTGTTGAACTTTAGCATTATGTAGAAATTGAAGAGATGGTGCATGTGGCCATGAAAATTGAAAGACAACTCAAAAGGAAATCCTACACTAGGAGTAGTCCAAATTCGGCCACCAAATGGAAGCAAGAACCTATTACCTTCCGGAAACAAACTCCAATCCAACCAAAGGATCACGCAGAGATACCCAAATCTGCACAAATGGGCGAATCTAGCAAGGGTAAAGAAAAGCAAACCAGCACTTTCGAGAGATCAAGAGACATCAAATGTTTCAAGTGTTTTGGAAAAGGACATGTTGCTAGTCAATGTCCCAACCGAAATGCCATGATGGTACTTGACAATGGAGATATTGTATCAGATTCTGATGAGCCTATTTTTGACGAGGAACCTGAAATAATACAAGACGAAGAAACGGAAGAAAATGCAAATCATGGTGAAATGCTTGTTTCAAAGAGGTGCCTACAATCACAAACATCCCAAGAGGATATTCAAAGAAACAATATCTTTCATACAAGGTGCCATGTCAAGGATAAGGTTTGCACAATGATCATCGATGGAGGAAGTTGCACAAACGTAGCCAGCACTCTTATGGTTGAAAAACTTGGATTAGCAACGTCAAAGCATCCTACTCCGTATAAACTCCAATGGCTCAATGAAGGAGGTGAGTTAAATGTTACCAAACAGGTTCTAATTCCTTTTTCAGTTGGTAGGTACAAGGACGAGGTGCTTTGTGACATTGTCCCTATGCATGCTAGCCACAATTTACTTGGGAGACCATGGCAGTATGATAAAAGGGCTATTCATGATTGTTTTCACAATCAATACACTTTTAAGCATGATGGACGCAAGGTGACCTTGATGCCTTTAACGCCCAAAGAAGTGCAACAAGATCAGTTGCATATGAGAAAAAGTGTACAAACATGGCGCAAATACAAAAACCCAACAAAGAATGAAGAGGAACAAAATAAGAAACCAAACTTCTTCATAGAGAAACATGATGGTTCAATGCTGGAAAATGAAGGGTCTTCTACGAACAATGGTGATGTTTGGGACTTAAAGTCGCAACTCTTCACCAATGGGTTTAATCTTCAAAAGGTAAGTAACCCTTCATATGAAACCTTTTCTCTTCTCACTTTTCAGGACCAATCACGTAAAATGTCACTTCCAAAAGGGATATCCTTAGATAAAGATCATTCCCAAAAGGTATCTGTTGGTAAATCATATTCCAAAGAAAGACCTAAAATGAAATCTTACGAAAAGGTACCTAAAGAAAGAACACAAACGTTCAAAGAATACTTTCTATTAGCAAAGAGGCGTGAAGCTATGCAAGGACAGGATGGACACGATTTGGGGACAAATCGCTTAAAAGAAGGGGGGATGATATAGTCACGTCTACACCAGATCCGGAGGTCATGCCACACGGTCCCATTACTAGGTCAAGGGCCAAACAATTCAGGGAAGTTCTCTTAACTAAGTGTCTTGAAGCTTTTGATTCATTTGATAACTTAACACTCTCTCATGTTATGTTATATAATGTTTTAATAGCTAAAGAATAACTTAGTATGAACACATCTTACACATTGTTATTTTTAATATGTTAAGCATGTTAGGATAGTTTTATTATCATATTAAGCATGATTATTATATATACATCAAGGCAGCATACTTATAATGCATTTCATTAGTTTATTTGCATTCATATTAACTCTTAGGCTTTATACATTATCTTACACATGTTAGGAGATGATGTACTTAGCTCATGACCATCATACTTAGCTCATATTACCATAAACAAACATGGCAGCAAGGTATTTAGCTCGTTTTAGCTCAATATCATGAACTTACCTTGTTTTCTTGCACATATAGGTACAATGGAGTGTGATGCACGTTGAGGTAGCTTGGTGAATGATTTGGACGTCATATATAGCTCACAAACAGCTCACAAAGTACAAGGCAGCTCATGGAATGCTAAGGGAAGCTCGATTCAGCTGGAGAAGCTTCAGGCTAGCTAAACTTAGCTAGTTGGACTATTTGAAGTTGAGTTGCTAAAAGTGATGACAAAGGTAGCTGAATGTAGCTGAACATGCTGTTATGGAGCTCAAAAGGATTCGGCTAGGAAGATCATTCACAAACAGCCCCATGCTTGCTAGCTAGCTCAACACTCAAGCTAGCTTGGAGGAGACACATGCACGCCTAAGAAGAAGCACATGACCAGCCATCATCCAATGCACATGGGTGCACCACAAGGCTTCCTAGAACACCCATGTGCCGTGCATATGACCAGCCCCCATGTGCCTTGCATGTGAACTCATTTAGGCGCCAAGATGAAGAGCCCTCTCCCTATTCGCCCAAGCATCATCTCCCATCCAAATTGGCGCCAACTTGAGGAGACACAAGAATTATTCGGCCAAGGATCATTTCCCTCCATCTAGGGCTGAACCATCCTCTCTTTTAGCATTTAAATTATGTCTTTATAGGGAGATACATAGGCTGGCCGAATCATCTTGTATTTATTCGGCCATGTCTCTCCATTTCCTATAAATAGGAAAACATTCCATCATTTGTAACTACACCTTTTTATTCAATTAAAGTGAGATTATTCTCTTCTTAAGTCTTGGTGACTTTTTATCGACTTATCAAGTATTTTATACTTGTGGCGTCAAACCCTTCCTTTCATCTTGATACTTCTGGTTCCTAGTTCATATAACTAGTGGGTCAAAGTACTTAACACCATCCCTTGAAGAAACAATATAAAGATTGGGTATCTGCTCTATATAGCATTGGTTCTTCTTTGAGATTTCTTCAAGATACTATCCTCACAACCATCCTTTTATTTCATCACCATAACCATAGCCTTATCAACTATCTTCTGCTTCCATTACTCATTATTTAAATAGCCTACCAATTCACCCATACGTCTACCACCCTTAACCATTCTATTTTGAGCCATTCACTTTGCAGGTTGTTTTGCTTTCTTCCTAGATCCACAATCATTTGAAAAGGTACAAGTACCTTACATCAAGCGGTAATTAGAGCTTTGGTGGAAGAAGCAATGTGCAACAACAACAAAAAGAAAAAAATACAAAAAGAAGTGCAAAAGTGAAGTGCAAAGTGAAAGAAAAAGAAAAAATCAGCAAAGAAAATTGAAGGACTCAAAAGTCAAAGCACTCAAAAAGAAGAAAAAAACAAAGAAAAGAAAGAAAAGTTGGAAGCACTTATCAACAATTCTCATCACCAAGCATTTTCAAGTAAGCCTTTAAAATTGATTGTGGTGATAGAAGGTTGTGAAGTGACTTGTGTAAGTAACCCTTTCATCCTCTTCTTTCTAATTTCTAAGCCACCTTTTCAATTATATTTTCTTTCCATTCCTACTAACCATTTGCAGCCGACACCAAACAAGTGAAATTACTCGATATAGTCTTGAGTAAAAGTTCATTAGAACTTGAGACAAGAGAATTGAGGGAAAAAGACTGGAGCGTGTGTGAGATCAGAAGAGGACAAGTAAAAGCCAATAAAAGTCCTAGAGTGCAAACATGAGCGGATTGAGTGACATCAAGTTTTCTTGGAGTGACTCGTGAGGCTTTGTGAGAGTATATTCTGGTAAGGTCTTTTACACATCTTATTATTTTCTTATTTATTAACCATGTCTCAGAGTTCAGGACAATCCCCAGAAAGAGAATCCCCTAATTTGCAGACTCAAGCCGTTATGCGTGAAATGGCAAGATTGCTGAAATTAGAATTGGAGCCTTTGCAAGATCGTCTGGATCAATTAGAAGTATCTCTTGGCAATTGGAGAGTAAATCGCCCTAGAATGGAAGAAGACTTAGAAGAGGAAGAGGCTGAAGTAACATCAGTAGCAAGGAGAGATGTTCATCGAAATCAAAATGATAACTTCAGCAACATTAAAGTGACTATTCCTCCATTTCAAGGACGAACTGATCCAGAAGCCTATCTTGATTGGGTAATCAAAATTGAACACATTTTTGAATGCCAAAACTATACGGAGCAAAAAAAGGTTAGACTTGCTGCTATGGAATTCGTTGACTATGCCTTAGTTTGGTGGGATCAGTTGGTTAGTTCAAGAAGACGAAATGGTGAACGCCCCATCACAACTTGGGAAGAAATGAAGGCCCTTATTAGAAAAAGGTTTGTTCCTAATCACTATCACCGAGATCTCTATCATAAGTTAAAAAATCTGAAACAAGGAAGCAAGAACGTTGAAGATTATTTCAAGGAGATGGAGATTGCCATGATCCGAGCCAATGTGGATGAAGATAGAGAAGCAACAATGGCAAGGTTCTTATCTGGTCTAAATATTGATATTGCTAACCTTGTTGAACTTTAGCATTATGTAGAAATTGAAGAGATGGTGCATGTGGCCATGAAAATTGAAAGACAACTCAAAAGGAAATCCTACACTAGGAGTAGTCCAAATTCGGCCACCAAATGGAAGCAAGAACCTATTACCTTCCGGAAACAAACTCCAATCCAACCAAAGGATCACGCAGAGATACCCAAATCTGCACAAATGGGCGAATCTAGCAAGGGTAAAGAAAAGCAAACCAGCACTTTCGAGAGATCAAGAGACATCAAATGTTTCAAGTGTTTTGGAAAAGGACATGTTGCTAGTCAATGTCCCAACCGAAATGCCATGATGGTACTTGACAATGGAGATATTGTATCAGATTCTGATGAGCCTATTTTTGACGAGGAACCTGAAATAATACAAGACGAAGAAACGGAAGAAAATGCAAATCATGGTGAAATGCTTGTTTCAAAGAGGTGCCTACAATCACAAACATCCCAAGAGGATATTCAAAGAAACAATATCTTTCATACAAGGTGCCATGTCAAGGATAAGGTTTGCACAATGATCATCGATGGAGGAAGTTGCACAAACGTAGCCAGCACTCTTATGGTTGAAAAACTTGGATTAGCAACGTCAAAGCATCCTACTCCGTATAAACTCCAATGGCTCAATGAAGGAGGTGAGTTAAATGTTACCAAACAGGTTCTAATTCCTTTTTCAATTGGTAGGTACAAGGACGAGGTGCTTTGTGACATTGTCCCTATGCATGCTAGCCACATTTTACTTGGGAGACCATGGCAGTATGATAAAAGGGCTATTCATGATTGTTTTCACAATCAATACACTTTTAAGCATGATGGACGCAAGGTGACCTTGATGCCTTTAACGCCCAAAGAAGTGCAACAAGATCAGTTGCATATGAGAAAAAGTGTACAAGCATGGCGCAAAGACAAAAACCCAACAAAGAATGAAGAGGAACAAAACAAGAAACCAAACTTCTTCATAGAGAAACATGATGGTTCAATGCTGGAAAATGAAGGGTCTTCTACGAACAATGGTGATGTTTGGGACTTAAAGTCGCAACTCTTCACCAATGGGTTTAATCTTCAAAAGGTAAGTAACCCTTCATATGAAACCTTTTCTCTTCTCACTTTTCGGGACCAATCACGTAAAAGGTCACTTCCAAAAGGGATATCCTTAGATAAAGATCATTCCCAAAAGGTATCTGTTGGTAAATCATATTCCAAAGAAAGACCTAAAAGGAAATCTTACGAAAAGGTACCTAATGAAAGAACACAAACGTTCAAAGAATACTTTCTATTAGCAAAGAGGCGTGAAGCTATGCAAGGACAGGATGGACACGATTTGGGGACAAATCGCTTAAAAGAAGGGGGGATGATATAGTCACGTCTACACCAGATCCGGAGGTCATGCCACACGGTCCCATTACTAGGTCACGGGCTAAACAATTCATGGAAGTTCTCTTAACTAAGTGTCTTGAAGCTTTTGATTCATTTGATAACTTAACACTCTCTCATGTTATGTTATATAATGTTTTAATAGCTAAAGAATAACTTAGTATGAACACATCTTACACATTGTTATTTTTAATATGTTAAGCATGTTAGGATAGTTTTATTATCATATTAAGCATGATTATTATATATACATCAAGGCAGCATACTTATAATGCATTTCATTAGTTTATTTGCATTCATATTAACTCTTAGGCTTTATACATTATCTTACACATATTAGGAGATGATGTACTTAGCTCATGACCATCATACTTAGCTCATATTACCATAAACAAACATGGCAGCAAGGTATTTAGCTCGTTTTAGCTCAATATCATGAACTTACCTTGTTTTCTTGCACATATAGGTACAATGGAGTGTGATGCACGTTGAGGTAGCTTGGTGAATGATTTGGACGTCATATATATCTCACAAACAGCTCACAAAGTACAAGGCAGCTCATGGAATGCTAAGGGAAGCTCGATTCAGCTGGAGAAGCTTCAGGCTAGCTAAACTTAGCTAGTTGGACTATTTGAAGCTGAGTTGCTAAAATTGATGACAAAGGTAGCTAAATGTAGCTGAACATGCTGTTATGGAGCTCAAAAGGACTCGGCTAGGAAGATCATTCACAAACAGCCCCATGCTTGCTAGCTAGCTCAACACTCAAGCTAGCTTGGAGGAGACACATGCACGCCTAAGAAGAAGCACATGACCAGCCATCATCCAATGCACATGGGTGCACCACAAGGCTTCCTAGAACACCCATGTGCCGTGCATATGACCAGCCCCCATGTGCCTTGCATGTGAACTCATTTAGGCGCCAAGATGAAGAGCCCTCTCCCTATTCGGCCAAGCATCATCTCCCATCCAAATTGGCGCCAACTTGAGGAGACACAAGAACTATTCAGCCAAGGATCATTTCCCTCCATCTAGGGCTGAACCATCCTCTCTTTTAGCATTTAAATTATGTCTTTATAGGGAGATACATAGGCTGGCCGAATCATCTTGTATTTATTCGGCCATGTCTCTCCATTTCCTATAAATAGGAAAACATTCCATCATTTTTAACTACACCTTTTTATTCAATTAAAGTGAGATTATTCTCTTCTTAAGTCTTGGTGACTTTTTATCGACTTATCAAGTATTTTATACTTGTGGCGTCAAACCCTTCCTTTCATCTTGATACTTCTGGTTCCTAGTTCATATAACTAGTGGGTCAAAGTACTTAACACCATCCCTTGAAGAAACAATATAAAGATTGGGTCTCTGCTCTATATAGCATTGGTTCTTCTTTGAGATTTCTTCAAGATACTATCCTCACAACCATCCTTTTATTTCATCACCATAACCATAGCCTTATCAACTATCTTCTGCTTCCATTACTCATTATTTAAATAGCCTACCAATTCACCCATACGTCTACCACCCTTAACCATTCTATTTTGAGCCATTCACTTTGCAGGTTGTTTTGCTTCCTTCCTAGATCCACAATCATTTAAAAAGGTACAAGTACCTTACATCACATCCTCTATAAGAAATGAAAGGATAATATTGTGGCAGATGCTATTTCACGTAGGTATTTGCTACTTAACACTTTGGATTCTAAACTCCTTGGTTTTTCATTTATTAAAGAACATTATGCTACTGACTTGGACTTTGGAGAAATATATAAGTTATGTGAAAGAGGAGCTCACAAAAAATATTATCAGCATGAAGGGTATCTTTTCAAGGAAGGTAGACTTTGTATTCCACAAGGATCCATGCGAGAAGTGTTAACCAAAGAAGCACATGAAGGGGGACTTATGGGACACTTTGGCGTTGAAAAGACACTTAACATCTTGAAAGAACACCTCTTTTGGCCAAAGATGAAGAGGTATGTTGAAAAGGTATGTGAAAGGTGTCTACTTTGTAAAAGAGTAAAATCAAAGGTCAAGCCTCATGGGCTATACCAACTGATACGATCCGATCTGCCTTATCGAATGATTGTGGATCTAGGAAGGAAGCAGAACAACATGCATAAGATAATGGTAAGAAATGGATAGATTAGATGGTAAAACGTGGTGGTAAATGGTCGGTTTAAGAGTGGATAGCGGAAAACTTGGTTGTGATAATATTATGGTTTACGAAATGAAGGAATGGTGAAATGATAGTATCTTAAAGAATACTCAAAGAAGAACCGATGTTAAAGAACAACGACCCAGACTTTATATTGCTTCGATAAGGGATGGTAAATAGGACTTTGACCCGCTATCTATAAAGAGATAGGAACCATAAGTATCAAGGTGAAATAAGGAATGACGCCACAAGTAACAAGTTACTTGATAAGTCGATAAAAGTCACAAAGGACTCAATAAGAGAAAACTCTCAATTATAATTCATCATTCCAATGTCTTTTACAATGCAATATGAAGTCCATTTTATAGGACTTGGAATACAAAGCTGAAAATGATAATATGCATGGCCTAGTCGTGCTTGATGATGTGGCAACCTTTAACATATAATTCAAACGTGTTTTAAGCACAATTATAATGCTTAAATTCGGTCAAATGGAGAAGTGAAATGCCTTGGCCGAATTTCCTTCAATGGTGGTGTAGTGGAGATAAAACCAAGTGGAGACAAGTAATATTCCAAGCACATGGGCTGTTTGAGTGCCTTATTCCCTCACGCACATGGGCTGTCTCTAAATGCAATTGTGTGAATATTTTCTATCAGCAAGTGCACGTGGTTTGTCTTTATCCTATGCCCAAGTAAGTGGAAATATAATAAGGACAAGTGGGATGCATTTTCCAGCTCATTTGATTCTCCAAAGATGTTTCATGAATCTGCCCAGCTTTTTTTACGTGATTTGGTGAGTTGGAAATGCTGGATATTTCTCCATTAAAAACCGTGCATCATGGGGCATGTGCTTGATGTTCCCTTGATGAATTGTTTATGTCTTAAATGCTGAACATGCTGCCAAATGCTTTGAATTGTTTATGATGCCCATATTGTCGTGTCTTGTGCTGGAATTGTTTGAAAGTAATGCTCCAATATTCTGCCAAATAGGTTCCATAATATAATAGCTTGTTGCCGTGTATTTGTGTTGGAAATGTGTTAGAAAGCTCTTCAAAAACCGTCCAGCATGGGCATGCCCTATAAGTGCAATAATAAACAAGTATTATAATGATATAGTGCTCAAACACTTGCTGCCATGTATGACCTTGTGTTTTGTGAAACCATGTGCATGTTTATTAACTATATTAACCACACGTGAAGATGTTGGATGTAAATATGAGTGAAATGTACTGTCAATTAAATATGAATGCAATTGATGAACTTCATAAAGGATATGCTGTTTAACACGTGAACAGTGTTGAATGCAATGAACAACATAAATGCTATGCAATCATATGGAAGTAAAAACATGAAAAACACGTGAAAACTATAAGTATTAAAAATGAATGCATGGATTTACATGAAACATGTTAATATGATAATGCTAATGAGCTAATCAAACGATTAAATATGAATGCAAATGATTTGCACTATGATATGTTTATTGTGTGAACAACACGTGAACTTAGTTGAAAACCTAGGAACTAAGATGAATGCACATTAGTTATATATATGATGTGTATGCTGTTTATGGAAACATGCTACATAACACGTGAACATTTTAAATGCTAAGATGATACAAAACTAATATAGTAGCATGATATGCAAGTGAGATAACTATGGATGCATGTGATGTTATTATAGAAACATGTTTACATGAATTCAAAACTAGTAATATGCATGACATGTATGAAATTATGAATGATATGCAAATCTTATCCTAAGATACTAAAACAAACTTAAATACTAATATGCAATGTAATGCATAAATAAGTAAATAAGTAATAAAGTAAGGAATTACTCCCTTAGAGTAATCAAGGTAGAACATCCTTGAAGTATTTATTTCACGGAGAAAGCCGGTGCTAAACGTGCTCACATCATCCTCCCTTTCTTTTTGGCGATTTGTCCTCAAATCGAAATGATTTCTCATTGAAGACCTTCTTGATGTAGGATGGATTGAATCCTCATACCTTCCTCCAATGGTCAACCCCTTGACTTGGTATTTGGTAACTTCATATTTCCTTGGATGAAGCTTAATGATATCAATGGGTACCACTTCCTTCTTTGAAACATGACGATGCTCGATCATCAATGTGTTTGACATGTTTCTGGAAGTACTCCTCACGGCATCCTGCAACAATGAAAATTCAAGAATAGAAGAAGAATTGTTAAGGGTGTTAGTGCAAATTGAAATTTGACACTCTTTTTCTTTTGCACAAACAATTTCTTTTTCAAGCTCTTTATTTTCACTCTCGTTCTCACTTTGGACTCCAACATTTCTCTCATCAATTTTTCTATTGCTCTCAATGTCGGTTTCAACTTTCACTTCTTCTTCTATTTTGCAAACACTTTCTTTTTGTAGTTGTTCTTGCAATTGTGTTTCTTTGATGAAATTTTCAACACACTTTTGAATACAAGATAGACTTTCGGGATTAAAACATGCAAAATTCCTTGGCTCTCTTCTCGTTGAACTTTTGACATTGCTTCTTGTTAGAAAATTGGAATCCTCCTGGTAAGATCTTCTGCTCCAATTGGGTATAGAACTAGAACAAGATTGAGTGTCGTCTCTCCTCTTGATTTCGCCTCTGATCTTCGGCGGAGGTGTTTGTGAACAAGAACGTTTTTCGATTATACGATCCATCGTCTTTATGATTGGGTTGAGATTTTCTTTGAGCAAACTCCTCAATTCTCGACTGAAATCTTGAAATTGAGAATTTGATAAAAAATCTCGTTCGTTATCTCCTGTATAATCATTTGGTCTTGTGTACTTTCGAGACATAATGAAAAGAAATAGGTTAATAAAAATCAAAATAAATGTCACTAACATAAAAAGAATCTCACCAATACACTCTAAAGAAAACTTTGAATGTCGCTCAATACTCGTGTTTAACTCGGGATGGCTTTTTACCCTTGGTGTTCACTCTTGCCTTTTACCGCTCAATTCTCTTTATTTCAAGTCCTAAAATGACTTTACTCAAAACCGTATCAAGTAGATTTTACTCGATGTGCGTCGGCTACAAAAAAGGTTAGTAGGAATGGAAAACAAAAATATACAAAGGTGTCTTAGAAATAGAAAGAAAAAAAATGTTACTTACACACGTTACTTCACAACCTTTCTATCACCACAATCAATCAAAGGCTTTCTTTGAATGGCTCGGTGATAAACTTGTTGATGAATGCTTCGACTTTTCTTTCTTTTGCTGATTTTCGATTTTTTTTCACTTGCAACTTTCTTGAACTTCTTTTTGTATTTTTTTTTGTATTTTCGTTGTATGTTGCTTCTTCCACCAAAAGATCTGATTACCACAAGATACGATAATCTCGCTTGATGTACGGTGCTTCTTCCAGCTAGCTCTGATACCAAATGATACGATCCGATCTGCCTTATCGAATGATTGTGGATCTAGGAAGGAAGCAGAACAACATGCATAAGATAATGGTAAGAAATGGATAGATTAGATGGTAAAACGTGGTGGTAAATGGTCGGTTTAAGAGTGGATAGCGGAAAACTTGGTTGTGATAATATTATGGTTTACGAAATGAAGGAATGGTGAAATGATAGTATCTTAAAGAATACTCAAAGAAGAACCGATGTTAAAGAACAACGACCCAGACTTTATATTGCTTCGATAAGGGATGGTAAATAGGACTTTGACCCGCTATCTATAAAGAGATAGGAACCATAAGTATCAAGGTGAAATAAGGAATGACGCCACAAGTAACAAGTTACTTGATAAGTCGATAAAAGTCACAAAGGACTCAATAAGAGAAAACTCTCAATTATAATTCATCATTCCAATGTCTTTTACAATGCAATATGAAGTCCATTTTATAGGACTTGGAATACAAAGCTGAAAATGATAATATGCATGGCCTAGTCGTGCTTGATGATGTGGCAACCTTTAACATATAATTCAAACGTGTTTTAAGCACAATTATAATGCTTAAATTCGGTCAAATGGAGAAGTGAAATGCCTTGGCCGAATTTCCTTCAATGGTGGTGTAGTGGAGATAAAACCAAGTGGAGACAAGTAATATTCCAAGCACATGGGCTGTTTGAGTGCCTTATTCCCTCACGCACATGGGCTGTCTCTAAATGCAATTGTGTGAATATTTTCTATCAGCAAGTGCACGTGGTTTGTCTTTATCCTATGCCCAAGTAAGTGGAAATATAATAAGGACAAGTGGGATGCATTTTCCAGCTCATTTGATTCTCCAAAGATGTTTCATGAATCTGCCCAGCTTTTTTACGTGATTTGGTGAGTTGGAAATGCTGGATATTTCTCCATTAAAAACCGTGCATCATGGGGCATGTGCTTGATGTTCCCTTGATGAATTGTTTATGTCTTAAATGCTGAACATGCTGCCAAATGCTTTGAATTGTTTATGATGCCCATATTGTCGTGTCTTGTGCTGGAATTGTTTGAAAGTAATGCTCCAATATTCTGCCAAATAGGTTCCATAATATAATAGCTTGTTGCCGTGTATTTGTGTTGGAAATGTGTTAGAAAGCTCTTCAAAAACCGTCCAGCATGGGCATGCCCTATAAGTGCAATAATAAACAAGTATTATAATGATATAGTGCTCAAACACTTGCTGCCATGTATGACCTTGTGTTTTGTGAAACCATGTGCATGTTTATTAACTATATTAACCACACGTGAAGATGTTGGATGTAAATATGAGTGAAATGTACTGTCAATTAAATATGAATGCAATTGATGAACTTCATAAAGGATATGCTGTTTAACACGTGAACAGTGTTGAATGCAATGAACAACATAAATGCTATGCAATCATATGGAAGTAAAAACATGAAAAACACGTGAAAACTATAAGTATTAAAAATGAATGCATGGATTTACATGAAACATGTTAATATGATAATGCTAATGAGCTAATCAAACGATTAAATATGAATGCAAATGATTTGCACTATGATATGTTTATTGTGTGAACAACACGTGAACTTAGTTGAAAACCTAGGAACTAAGATGAATGCACATTAGTTATATATATGATGTGTATGCTGTTTATGGAAACATGCTACATAACACGTGAACATTTTAAATGCTAAGATGATACAAAACTAATATAGTAGCATGATATGCAAGTGAGATAACTATGGATGCATGTGATGTTATTATAGAAACATGTTTACATGAATTCAAAACTAGTAATATGCATGACATGTTGAAATTATGAATGATATGCAAATCTTATCCTAAGATACTAAAACAAACTTAAATACTAATATGCAATGTAATGCATAAATAAGTAAATAAGTAATAAAGTAAGGAATTACTCCCTTAGAGTAATCAAGGTAGAACATCCTTGAAGTATTTATTTCACGGAGAAAGCCGGTGCTAAACGTGCTCACATCACCAACCATTGCCAATACCAACCATACCATGGGTAGATGTCTCTATGGATTTTGTTTTAGGTTTACCTCGAACCAAAAATGGGAAGGATGCGATATATGTGGTGGTTGACCGATTTTCTAAGATGGCTCATTTTATACCCTGTCACAAAACTGATGATGCTATTCACATTGCAAACTTATTCTTCAAAGAGGTGGTGAGGTTACATGGACTTCCTCGAACCATTGTCTCAGATAGAGATGTCAAATTTATGAGCCACTTTTGGAGGACTTTGTGGGGTAAGCTTGGAACAAAGCTACTCTTTTCTACTACTTGTCATCCTCAAACGGATGGGCAAACAGAAGTCGTCAATAGAGTCTTGTCAACGTTACTCAGATCGATAATCAAGAAGAACATCAATACTTGGGAGGAATGTCTACCACACGTGGAGTTTGCATATAATCGAACCAACCATTCGGCGACAAAATTTTCTCCATTTGAGGTAGTGTATGGTTTCAATCCTTTAACTCCTTTGGACTTACTTCCTTTACCTTGTGATCAAATAGTGAACAAAGATGGAAAGGACAAGGCAGAATTTGTTAAGAAACTCCATCAACAAGTCAAGGACAATATTGAAAGAAGAACTAGACAATATGAGCAACAAGCAAACAAAGGAAGGAAAAAGGTAACTTTTGAAGCAGGAGATTGGGCTTGGGTACACTTCAGAAAGAAGAGGTTTCCAAATCAAAGAAAATCCAAACTATTACCCCGAGGAGATGGTCCATTCCAGATTGTGGAAAAGATCAATGACAATGCATACAAGCTAGAGTTGCCTGGTGAGTTTGGTTGCGTTAGTGCTTCATTCAACATTGTAGACTTAACACCCTTTGAGGATGGAGATGATTTGAGGACAAATCGCTTTAAAGAAGGGGGGATGATGTGATCACGACCACATCAGATCCCGAAGTCATACCTCAAGGTCCCATTACCAGATCAAGGGCCAAACAATTCAGGGAAGTACTCTTAACTAAGTACCTTGAGACTTTTGATTCATTTGATAACTTGACACCCTCCGACGTTAAGTTATATAATGTATCGACAGTTAATAATTTAGTTTGAACTTTCCATGCATATAGTTATATTTACATTGCATGCATACATTCGTGGAGTTCATCTCAACATAATTTTTATAGTTCATTTGCATGAACATCATTATTTACGTACTAAGCATTGAAGCATGTTGCATTCATTTTGCCATATAGCATTTCACGTGTAACTAAAGTTGTCCATGTTTGAATTTCTTATAGCATATCACGTGTAGTTTATATTTGCATGCAGTTTGTCATCCATCATTTTCACGTAAGAACACCCTTTGCCTCTAGAGATTCTCACGTGATAATCATGCCATTTAAATAAACAAGGAACTAAGGCTCTCACCAACATGCACGGCAGCACTTGTTTTTTGTTTATAGCAACACTAATACGTGTTTAATGGAACTTGTAGGGAACACAAAGTTCATGCCCCATGATGAACGGTTTTTTAAGGATTATTGAATATAATTCCAGCACAAACATGTCAAGTGGGCTATTAAAATATGGGCAAACATTGGCAGCACATTCAATCACTTAAAGGAGTATGAGTGGATCATCCACTTATTCAACAATTCACATGAACTTGAAAGTCATCAATTCCAGCTCCTTTACACGGCATACAAGGATAAGTGGGATAGCATCATAAACAATTCATAAAGTTCAATTAGCACTAAGGAAGCTTCACGTGCACTTGCTGTTTTGAAGATTATTCACATAGCAAAAGAAGACAACCCATGTATTTAAAGCATTTCTTGTCTAGTTGTCTCCACTTTGTCTTTATCTCCACTAGACATTCGGCTATGATTTTCACTCATCCTTTTGACCAGAATTCTTGCATCAAGTTGTACTCAATACTTGTCCAATATTTCCACTTCAACAAAGCATCATACGAGACAAAACAAGAATCACTAAGTGGGGAAGGAATTTGGATAGAAACCATGATTCACCGATATGGCCAAAAACAATCCCCAAAACACGCATGAAACTATGCCTTTGGAAGTTTGTTCAAGAATTGTAAATTGAAGGCCACGTGAAGCAATATTCGGCCATGCAAAATTATATCATCCATGCATATTAAGTCTTATAAAATGGACTTAGATTTTGTATTTTTAAAAAAACAACTTTTATGAATTAAATCTTTGTGAGTTAATCTCTCAAATCGGTTCTTCTTAGAACTATTTTCTTGACATTTCAAGATTGTTCTTGTTGTGTTAAGTTTGTGATACTTAGGGTTCTTAGATTATTATCTAACGGGTCCAAGTCCTTGAACATTGAACGTATAAGGTCCGGGTTTATACTCCTATAGTATAAGTTCTTCTTTGTTCCTTGTTATATCCAAATTACCATTATCCTAAATTCCATCACCACACCTATCAATTACCTATCATATTCAATTTCGTTCATATCCATACCCGTATATCCACAACATCATCCTTACTATCAAGTAAGTTTGCTGCAGAGGGATTGCTTACTTCGTTCTAGATATGGTACAATCGAAGAGGTCCTCAATCGACGGGCTGACTCGTATCAGAACTCTTTGATCAATTAAAAACTCTTTGTGATATATTTCTCTCTTCAAGTTCTTTTTAGAACTATATCGATTAAGCAAGCTTTTCTAAAGTTTGTGGCGTCATTCCTTCACCTTGATACTTCTGGTTCCTAGTTTTTTTATAACTAGCGGGTCAAAGTCCCTACTACCATCCCTTATAAAACTTATAAGAAACGGGTCTTTGCTCTTTATAGCATTGGTTCCTTCTTAGTTTTATAAGATACAATCTTCCATCACCATATCACGCCTATATTATCACCAACTTCTAAATTTCCATTTCTTCATCTTTGAATTATCCTTCATCCTCAGCAAGGCATTCGTCCATCACCACCATTGGAGGTCGAATCCATCATCACTTGAAGAATCATTCTATAACACTTCCGCAGCCCTTCTTTGATAACTAATCTATCCATTTCAATTCTTTCTATTTCCTTTCTTATTTACTCATTTACTTAACCAATCATTCTTCTTTGTGCAGATTACTTTTCAATTCAAGGTGTAGCATTTGGTGTCTCTCCTAGATCGGGAAATAACAAGGTTGCCATCTTCTCCATTATTGAAGAAGCCTGGTTAGCCTTACATCAAGTGGTATCAGAGCTTTGGTGGATTGACATTCAAAGTTCTACAACAAAAAAAACAACGAGAAAGAAGAAAAGAAAAAGAAAAAAAAAGACTCCTACAACAAAATTGGAGTGCAAAAGAAAGAAAAGAAAAAGAAGAATCAAAAAGTAAAGAAAAAGTGAAGCAAAATTGCAAATACACTCAAAGAGAAGCACAATACAATCTGCCCCAACATCAAACTTGAAGGAGGTATCCTTGTTGTTTCTTGTGAAGGAATATAGTAAGTGTTGCAACTTGAGTTGTAAGTTATCTTCACTTTCTTACTATTTTATTTCCTTTTCTTTCATCTTTTCTTATTTCATTACTTTATCCTTTTCTTAACATTTTCTATCCTACCTTTACCATAACCATTTCTATACCCTAACTATATTGATTTAAACCGACGCACAAACTAAAGAAACTTGCTCAATCTTGAGTTAGTTCTTTAAAGGACCCACAAGAGAGAATTGAGCGGTCAAAGGCAAACGAGAGGTGAGATCAGAAGGGGGATCAAAAAAAGCCAAGAACATATCCCCGAGTGCAAACACGAGTGCGAGTGGAGTGAAGTCTTAAATATCTTTGGAGTGACCAAGTGAGGCTTTTGTGAGTGTGCTGGTAAGGTTTTAATTTTTTTTTTATACTAACAATGTATTGTGATCTTCCATCTTTCCAAACATTAGAGGATGAACAACAAAGAACAAACACATTTCACACTCGTTGCCATGTAAATGGTAAAGTGTGTCTTGTAGCTATTGATGGAGGAAGTTGTACAAACATTGCAAGCACATACATGGTCAAGAAATTGGGACTTACAACATTCAAACATCCTAGCCCATATGTTTTGCAAGGATTAAATGAAGATGAAGAGTTCAAAGTCATAGATCAAGTACTTGTGCCCTTTTCAATTGGGAGATATGAAGATGAAGTCTTTTGTGATGTTGCTTCCATAAATTCAAGCCATCTTCTTTTCGGTCGACCTTGGCAGTTTGATAAACGAGCATTGTATGATGGATTCACAAATCGATATTCATTCTACCATAATAAAAGAAAAATCATCTTGACTCCATTATCCTCTAGCCGAGTAAATGAAGATCAAAACATTTTGAGGGAACGCATTAACACAATGAAGGAGCAACTTGAAGAAGAACGTTTGGAAGAAAGTTGCAGTGAAGGAATGCAATTTGAAATTGAACAAAACGTTGAAAATGATGAAAATCAGAGAGTGGATAAAGAACACATTGGAATTAAAAATGAGGGGAATGAGATTGGAGTAGAAAAGGAGACTTTTGAACAAATTTTATCTAACTTTACTCCTCCTATTTTTCCTTATGTTTTGTAGGGAAATTCAAAAGACATATCTTTTCGAGGAGATGATTCAAGAATCATGGCTTTTGGAGGACTAAAAGATGTGACTTTTGAAGAACCAATAGTCATGAGTTTTGGTGAATCAAAAAACATGTCTTTTGATATTTCAAAGATTATACCATTTGAAGTTCCAAAAGAAGCATTCCTTGAAGTGCCAAGAGTTGTGTTCGTTGACATTCCAAGTGCATTGTCAACAATGAAAAGAATTCAGTAACCAACTCCCATTAAACATCCACACTGGTTTGATATGTCCATTCATCTTGTCAATAGTTTTTATTTACTTATTTTGATTCATTTTGCAGCAATTTGATTCATGTATGTGGCATTATTTTATCAATTTATGATGGCAAGGACGATTTAAAGAACAAAATTTTTCAAGGAAATGAGCCAACGGACATGACTCTTCAAGAATCTAAGGTTGTGACTCTTCAATCAAAGGACATTGATAGGGAAGCGGTGGCGGGTTAATGAACGTTGCTCTTGTTGAAGAATCAAACCTAGAAAGCTCTAGACTCGATGAAGAACAAAGGTGATGAATATGGGAAGGTGGCGGCAGTCGCTAGGATTGTTTAGGGTTTCTTTTATGTGCTGGAAACGAGATAAAAATAAGATTAAAACAAGATAAAGAAAAGATAAATGAATTGTAAATAAAATAAGATAACCAAGAAATCAAAAGATCTCCCTTATGAAGGTGAACGGTAAAGATGATTGATGGTGCGGATGGATTTATGGAAAAATAGATGGATAAGTGTCCTATCGAGCCCTCCTAGTCGCAATGAAAAGGCAAACACGATAAATGGCTCTAACCAACCCTCCTAGTCATGATGAAAAGGCAAATTGGAGTGTGAAGATTAATCTCCCTCACAAGAACTTGAAAGAACTCCAGGAGAAGAAGCTTCGAAGGCACAAGGCAATCAGCACTTGCAAAAACAAACTCTTGTTGTATTATTGATCAAAGAAATCTTGTGTTACAAAGTTTAATGAAGCCTCCTTTATATAGGGGCTGAGTTCTAAAGGTCCTAAATAACTAATGAATAAAAATAATAATAAACTAAATATATCTTAACTCTAATTCCTAATAAAATAATAATAACTAAAGATAATATTTTTAACCCAACCTTAATTCCTAATAAAATAATAAATCTAATCCTAAAAAGATAATGCATCATCCTATATTAAGTTATATTACAAATAATCAATAAAAATATTGAAAATTCGTAATATTTACAAAATCCCGTATTAATCCCGTATAGGATTTTCTGCATGCACTGTCTTCAGTAAAATAGTCATATATTGAGTTCCCGATATCGAATTGATGCGATTCAAGAACCGTTAGAAAGATAAGAGACAGACGGTCGTATCTTCAGAAGACATCTTGACTAAATAAGATCAGGATCCTATTCAAAAAGTCGTCGTAAGTCTGCTTCTGTTCTAATCTTCTTTTCCAATGCTTGGACGAGTGGATCATTTGGAAGAGTTATTACTTCTTCTTTTGATGTGAGCCTTGTGATGCATGTATCATCCTCCCTTTCTTCAAAAAGATTCAACCTCGAATCTGAAACATTAAAGGGAGCAACATTAGAATCGTTTAATGATTCATTCACATTATACTTACCGAATAGATATGCTTTGAATCTTCGAGACTTTGTTCTTCTAATAGGTTCGAGTAGAAACATTAGTCCAAAGAAGCATGTATTATGAACTCTGGTGCATGTATCATTCCCCCACTCCTCAAAAGGATTCGTCCTCGAATCTAAAAATCCAAAACAAAGAGAATTATATATGTTGAAAGAAAAACTTGTGAAATATTTACCAGGATCAATGTGATGTGTATTTATGCGTTTTAGTCGAGGTTTCTTCTTTGTAGGAATTGATTTCTTGTAGTCTTGAAATCCTCTTTTGCATACAAGTCTTGTAATCTGATGTTTTGGTTGAAATTCAAGATGGCGCCGACCACTGTTGGCTTTCTGTATGATTGCTTCAGATAATTTCTCCATGGTTTTATTCGTGTGTGGTGAGAATGAGTGTTTAAAAACCATGTCAACTGGTTTGTTAAAGTAATCCCTTAAGTCTCCTAAGTGTGGTTCATTAATTAAGAATTCTCGGGAGGAGATTTGTGGACTGTAGAACCTATTTAGTTGACAAGGAAACTCATATACAAGATAAAGCTCATTAAAAGCACTTTTAAAAGTATGGGTAGAAATATCAGAAATATCCGAGTTATTGTGATATACATCTTTGATATGTTCAATTCTCGGAATAGTAGTATGCGTTTTATAGGTAAGAGTATACCTTCGTGGTAGTGCATCGTCTATTGTGTTTTGCTTACCTCGGTCTGTTATGCACTTAAAGGAGTTGTGCTTAGTGTGGATGACAACTTCACGAGCCTTACCTTGTAAAAAGGAGAAGAAGTACGTTACAATATCATTAAAATGAGTAATAAAATACTTACCTCTGGACTCTAGTAACTGGTGGCTCTTCATTGATATGGCATAGTGATTAGGGCTTTCAGGTGGTAACCCATCAGGAGGGTCACCTAGCACTATTCGACAACTCTTAGCGATGGAAAATGGTGTGGGCCAGTCTCGTGTTGTTTTTACTTTCTCATCATTTACATGGAGTCCCGGTGCACGAACTATAAAGCCTTTGGAGTTGTTCGAATCTTGTTTCGTCATTAAGATGACATCACAACTAAGGCTTTCCTGGATGTAGCCTTTTCGTAACAAATCTAACTCTTTGGTTTCTTCGATATTGTATGTTTGACGAGGTATGATGGAACCTTGAATTAGATTGGTTTGGTGTTGTTTTCCTCTTTCCGGTGGTAATTTGTTAGGTGGATCACCTAACACTTCTTGAAAATCCTGTAACAAAGATGAAAACACACTAGGCAAATCCTTGTTAATGTTAGAGATCGAAACAATTGATTCCCTAAAGTGAACAAGGATGAAAGCCTGTTTGTAAATAAGGTTCTCTCTCAATTCTTTTGTGCTCACATATTGATTTTGAGTCACTCTTTTCTTCTCACAATTAGGTTCACTCACCTCCCATGGGTCATTATTCTTTTGGCTTTTGTAACTAGTGACCTCTTTTGCTTTTGCCTCTTTCTCAGCTTTTTCTTTTTTTGCTTTCCCTACCTCCTCACAAATTATCATTTGATCTTTAGGGACTGGAAGTGTGTCATTCTTTGCTGGTCATTCTTTCTCCTTGTCAGGTTTTTCATCTCTTGGCTTTTTTTGAGAAGATAGAGTAGAAGATGAGGAAGGATTTGAAGGATTACCTTGATAAGAGGATGAAGTACCTTGGTAATGTTCACTGAATCGAGATTTCCTTTGGATTTGTGCTTCGATTGTCATTGCTTTCTTTAGTGCGTCTTCAAGGTTTTCGTACCCTTGTAGATCAAGAAGATCAATGATGTTTGAGTTTAAGCCGACGATGAATCTTGAAACGGTGACCTCTTCTTTTTCGGTTATGTTAGCCCTATTGAGTAAGGACTGTATCTCCTTATAGTACTCTTCAACTGAACTTCTACCTTGTCGAAGTCGGTCTAGTCGTAGTTTAACTTCACGTGTATAATGTGTCGGTAGGAATCGCTTCCTCATGGTTTGTTTAAGGTCGGTCCAAGAAGTGATTGTTGGAATTTGGAAGTTCTGGATCTTTTTCCTTGTTTGCATCCACCACGTTCGAGCATATCCTTTGAATTGTGTGGTGATGAGGTGAACTTGTTTAGCTTGGGGGCAGTCATGATATGCGAACATGAGATCAACTTTTCCTTCCCATTTGATGTACCTGTCTGGATCATTGTCTCCTTCGAAAGACGGGATCGTGAACTTTGGTTTTGTAAAGAGTTTGGGTTCTTGGAAACGTGGTTGTTCTTTCTCAGGTACCAAAAGTTCAGCATTGTTTGGTCTTGGATTCTGGTTTGGTAGATCCAGTTGTGGTTCTTGTCGTTCTCTCACGATTTCATCAAATCTTTCAACTTGAGTCGTGAGTCGGGCAAGTGTGGCTAAGATAGCCGTAAGTGTCTTGTTGTTCGTGTCGCCCATTCTGAAATCATAACACTCAAAAGAAAATTTTAAAGTAAAAATAAAAATAAAATAAAATAAATTCAACAAAGCAAGAAACCTCACAAGTCACTCCAAGAAAGTAACACAACGAGAGGCAAGTAAGCCGATCTTGTACTCTTTAAAACTCACTTTACCAAGTAGTCTTTCACAGTTCGTATCGGATTTTGATTACTAACAAAGGCGATAAGAAAAACCTAAAAGCTCTAAGAGGCCAAACAAAGGTTAGACTCCAAGAGAACGAGAATGAAAAGAAGGAAGAAGTATGCAAACTCTTTAGTCCTACTAACACAAAGAAGATAACGTGTTAGATAATGCAAAAGAACAATAACAAGGAAAAACAAAAGAACCTAAAGCACTAAGAGTCAAAGAAAAAGGGACCAAACCCAAAAACCTAGAAAACGCTGGATCAACTTGAGAAACGTTTTTGAGGGGGTTACCGGTGTCCAAAAATTCTGAAAAATTTCTTGAATGTCTTTCGATGCGTCAAGAAACCACCTGTAAAATTTCAGAACCAAATACCATCAGTAGTATCCAGTAGACTCTGTTGAACGATGATCTCCAATATATGAAGTTTCAATCTGGAAATTTTCAGAACAAAATTCCTCCTGTATAATGTTCAAGAAATTCAACAATATTCTAGATCGAATCTGCCGATAAAACTTGAATGATGTATTTGAAGGCTCTAATGAACTTTGATTGAAGTGAATTTTGGCATGGAGATTACACTTAAGATGAGTATAATATCTACAGAAAATAAGACCTAAATACCTTCGTTTGCAATTTTTTTTGAAATTTTAGCTTTTTTGTTTTTTTTTTTGTTTTTTGCCTCTCTTTTTATGTTTTTTTTTTTGAAAAAAAAAATTAGCAAACTAACAAGAAGGATTTGAATCTAAATTAAAATTAAATAAAAAGAACCTGAAACGCTGAATCGTTTGTGAACTAGCTCCGTTGGGGTACCTTGACGGTTTTGTGTGCAAGAACAAGCAAGATTGCTTGTTTCTTTCCAAGAATCGGCCCAAATCTGATACCAATTCATAGGGAAGCGGTGGCGGGTTAATGAACATTGCTCTTGTTGAAGAATCAAACCTAGAAAGCTCTAGACTCGATGAAGAACAAAGGTGATGAATATGGGAAGGTGGCGGCAGTCACTAGGATTGTTTAGGGTTTCTTTTATGTGCTGGAAACAAGATAAAAATAAGATTAAAACAAGATAAAGAAAAGATAAATGAATAGCAAATAAAATAAGATAACCAAAAAATCAAAAGATCTCCCTTATGAAGGTGAACGGTAAAGATGATTGATGGTGCGGATGGATTTGTGGAAAAATAGATGGATAAGTGTCCTATCGAGCCCTCCTAGTCGCAATGAAAAGGCAAACACGATAAATGGCTCTAACCAACCCTCCTAGTCACGATGAAAAGGCAAATTGGAGTGTGAAGATTAATCTCCCTCACAAGAACTTGAAAGAACTCCAGGAGAAGAAGCTTCGAAGGCACAAGGCAATCAGCACTTGCAAAAACAAACTCTTGTTGTATTATTGATCAAAGAAATCTTGTGTTACAAAGTTTAATGAAGCCTCCTTTATATAGGGGCTGAGTTCTAAAGGTCCTAAATAACTAATGAATAAAATAATAATAAACTAAATATATCTTAACTCTAATTCCTAATAAAATAATAATAACTAAAGATAATATTTTTAACCCAACCTTAATTCCTAATAAAATAATAAATCTAACCCTAAAAGATAATGCATCATCCTATATTAAGTTATATTACAAATAATCAATAAAAATATTGAAAATTCGTAATATTTACAAAATCCCGTATTAATCCCGTATAGGATTTTCTGCATGCACCGTCTTCAGTAAAATAGTCATATCTTGAGTTCCCGATATCGGATTGATGCGATTCAAGAACCGTTAGAAAGATAAGAGACAGACGGTCGTATCTTCAGAAGACATATTGACTAAATAAGATCAGGATCCCATTCAAAAAGTCGTCGTAATTCTGCTTCTGTTCTGATCTTCTTTTCCAATGCTTGGACGAGTGGATCATTTGGAAGAGTTATTACTTCTTCCTTTGATGTGAGCCTTGTGATGCATGTATCAGACATGATCTTTGGAGGACCAAAGAATGTGTCTTTTAGAATGCCAAAAGTTATGAACGTTCAAAGCAACATCTCTTTCGATTCAAAAGACATCACTCTTGGTCATCCAAAAGATGTGAACAGGGAGTATACTTTTAACCTAACAATGATTCATAATTCCCTTATGAAAGTTTTCTTTCTTTTCAGGACAAGGAGGTTCAAGATACTTATTCAAGGTTCATCACTTTTCACAAAGGATCCTTTCATAGATCTTTTCGAAAGGGAATGTCTTGAACAAGTTACTATTGAATGGATATATTTAGAATACAAATCAACAATGATTGAAGGGGTGTACAATTTGGAGAAGTCACATTTTGATTTGAGGACAAATCGCATAAAAGAAGGGGAGGATGATGTGATCCTGTCCCGCACCAACTTTCTGCATTACATACTCACATCATTAAAAATCCATCAAGCTCAATATAAGGGAGTTCTACCTTACTTTATATTATATTTACTATTTATGCACTATATATTATTATGAGCATACATTTTCATATTAGACTATGCTTGAATTATCATAACATGTGCATTCATTCATTATGTCCTATGGTTTGCATCATTGATTGATATTCATGCATATAATCTATAGTTATAATAATAATATTCATTCATTATCATATGATGCATGAGTTATTATTATAACCTATAGTTCACATCTTTAAATTAAAATCAGGTAGAGCAAGTAAAGGGGCATGTATTAAACAATCTTTAATTCTATTAAAGGACTTCTCTTGATCTTCCCCCCAAAAGAATTTAGAATTCTTCTTAATAACACTTGTTAGTGGGGCGGCTATGGTGCTGAAGTTTGGGACGAATCTCCGATAAAAACTTGCAAGTCCATGGAAGCTCCTAACTTGAGAAATGCTTGTTGGTCGTGGCCACTCTTCAATAGCTTTAACCTTCTCTTTGTCAACCTCCAAACCTTCAGAACTCACAATGAAACCCTGGAAAACAACCCTGTCAGTACAAAACGTACATTTTTGTAAATTAGCAAACAATTTTTCCTTCCTCAAAATAAGTAAAACTGACCTCAAATGTTGAACATGTTCTTCCATGGTTTTACTATATATTAGAATGTCATCAAAATAAACCACACAAAACTTACCCAATAATGGCCTAAGAACATGATTCATTAACCTCATAAATGTGCTTGGTGCATTAGTTAAGCCAAAAGGCATAACCAACCACTCATAAAGACCTTGCTTCGTTTTGAATGCTATTTTCCACTCATCACCTTCCCGCATTCGTATTTGGTGGTAACCACTCTTAAGATCAACCTTGGAAAAGAGGTTAGAACCGCTAAGCTCATCTAACATGTCATCTAAACGAGGAATAGAGTGACGATACTTTACCGTAATTTTGTTTACCACTCTACAATCCTCACACATGCGCCAAGTTCCATCCTTCTTTGGCACAAGTAGAACCGGCACGACACATGGGCTAAGGCTTTCCCTCACGTAGCCCTTTTCGCGAAGAGTTTCCAATCCGAGAAGTGCCCTTTCACAAGGAGCTGTCCTAAGACTCATTGACATGTATTGCATCTATGGCCAGCTCATCTTCAGCTCAAACACATGGGAAGTAGCTCAAATGATGAAAGGTTGTCTTCCACAAATGTGACCTTTCATAAATAGTTGTTGCCCCATTGATGCCATGTCACCTAGATGCAAGTTTGATGCCAAGTCATGCCTAAATTGCTGCTCAAATTCACGCCAAGAAGAAGCCACACCATAAACCCCTATGCCACCCATGTGAGTGCCTCATGAACAGCCCACACATGTGCCATGCATGTGGATGAAATGGGTGCCAAAATGAAGAGGCTTCTAACCATTCGGCCAAAGCATCATCTTGTTTCAAATTGGCACCAAGATGAACAGACAAGGGAACCATTCGGCCAAAGACATCTCCCCTCATCCAAGCATCATTTATTTTCGTTTTAAGACATGTACTTTTCCGAAACGACATATATCTATTCGGCCAAGCCTTTACAAATCTATAAATAGGCTTTGGCATTCATTTTTAAAGGGAACCCTTTGATCAATTAAAAACTCTTTGTGAGATATTTCTCTCTTCAAGTTCTTTTTAGAACTATATCGATTAAGCAAGCTTTTCTAAAGTTTGTGGCATCATTCCTTCACCTTGATACTTCTGGTTCCTATTTTTTTATAACTAGCGGGTCAAAGTTCCTACTACCATCCCTTATAAAACTTATAAGAAACGGGTCTGTGCTCTTTATAGCATTGGTTCCTTCTTAGTTTTATAAGATACAATCTTCCATCACCATATCACGCATATATTATCACCAACTTCTAAATTTCCATTTCTTCATCTTTGAATTATCCTTCATCCTCAACAAGGCATTCGTCCATCACCACCATTGGAGGCCGAATACATCATCACTTGAAGAATCATTCTACAACACTTCCGCAGCCCTTCTTTGATAACTATTCTATCCATTTCAACTATTTCCATTTCCTTTCTTAATTACTCATTTACTTAACCAATCATTCTTCTTTGTGCAGATTATTTTTCAATTCAAGGTGTAGCATTTGGTGTCTCTCCTAGATCGGGAAATAACAAGGTTGCCATATTCTCCATTATTGAAGAAGCCTGGTTAGCCTTACATCAGAATGATATCATATGATGAACATATCCTAAGAAGAAGATACAACATATGCATAAAAGAGTAAATAAATGATGAAATAAGGAAGAACTCCCTTATAACCAACAAGGTAGAACGTCCATGATGTGATAAAATAATGGATAAAACTGGTGCTAGTCAGGATCACATCATTCTCCCCTTCTTTTGGGCGATTTGTCCTCAAATCGAAGGGTGACTTCTCTTTAGTGTATTTATTTTTATTTTTGTTTCTGTTGCACGTTGCTTCTTCCACCAAGACTCTGATACCAAATGATACGATCTGATCTGCCTTATCGATTGATTGTGGATCTAAGAAGGAAGCAAAACAACCTGCATAAGATAAAGGTAACAAACGGATAGATTAAATGGTAAACAGGATGGTAAATTGTCGTTTAAGAGATGGTAGCGGAAGAATTGGTTGTGGTAATGATATGGATAATGAAAATATGGGTGACGTGATCTGTCCACTGGATAAAACAGGTGCACTGCCATATCCTTTACATTTAACATGAAAATGTATGCATTAATGAGTAAATATATAATAAAATAAAGAAGAACTCCCTTATAATCAACAAGGTAGAACATCCATGATGTGATAAAATAATGTATAAAACTGGTGCTAGTCAGGATCACATCAAACAAGGTTACCAACTTCTCCATTATTGCAGAAGCCTGGTTAGCCTTACATCAATATGATTAATAAAGGAAAATTAATGAAATGATAAAGATAAGGAATGAAATGAAATAAAGAAAGGATAGAGATGGCTGTGGAATTGATGGTTTTGACGGATGAAGATGATGGTGTTGATGATGAAATGGAGATGGTGTTGTTGTTGTATCTCATCTCAAACACGCCAAAGATGAAATAATGCTAAGGAGCACAATCCCGGTCTTCACAGACTTGTTTGAGGGGTGGTAATAGTGTCTTCAACCCACTAGATATTAATCTAGGAATTTAGGAATCAATATGGAAGGAATGACACCACAAGTATAGGAATTATACTTGTTTAATCGATAAAGTTCACAAAGAACTTTGAAGAGAAATAACTCACAAGAGTAATTTTTATATAAGAGATGAGATGGTCTACAAATGAAATGCCAAAGCCTATTTATAATTTTCAAAGGGTTTCGGCCGAATAGGTATATGATGGTTCGGCTATAGATGAAACCCCTTTGAAAATACATGATTTTTTTAATGAAAATACATGATTTTAATGCATATACATGCTCTTGGCCGAATGGTAAGGTGTTGGTTCGGCCTAAGGATGTTTTGAATGCTTTTGGAAGTCATTTGGGCACCAAAATGGAGAGGAAGGAGTCTTTGGCCGAATAGGAAGAATCCCTTGGTGTTTTGGCTCCTATTTGATGTCACATGGAGTGCACACGCTTGAATGATGCACATGGCAGCCTACATGAATGCACATGGGTCTTCTTACAATGCTTTGGTGAGGTTGCAACCATAGGATGATGTCTTGAAGTCCACGGGCAGCCTAGAGATGAACTAGCTTCAAGGTAAGCTAGACACTCTGACTGACATTCTTGCATATGATGAAACCATTTAACTTCTCTCATGCACCTAGACACAAAGGTGAACTTTATTCAATATTTCATTGAAAACATGCATGAAACAATTAAGAGTTAATATAATAAAAGAACTAATTTGATGAATGAACTAGATGATTTAAATGCAATGCATGCTTGAATGAACAACACACTTATTAAATGCAATGAATGTTATGCAAACTTTAAATTCTCATGCAAATTCATGTATAAGCAAAGTAAAGTATTCCTCCCTTATTATTCCTTTTTCATCACGTTCCAAACGTGATGTAAACATACTCTCCATAGCTTCTTGAAATTCTTTAGCCCTTGCTCGTGTGATGGGGCCACTTGGGTACTTCTCCGGGTCTTTGCTATTGGTTATCATATCAGTCCCTCCCTCTTTAAAGCGATTTGTCCCCAAATCATCACCTATATCATAAGGAGACAAGTCAGCAACATTGAAGGTTGCACTGACATTAAAATCACCTGGAAGATCTAATTGATAGGCGTTTTCATTGATCTTCTTAACTATTTGGAATGGTCCATCTCCCCGAGGCAGTAATTTGGACTTTCGTTGTGCCGAAAACCTTTATTTCCTCATGTGCAGCCACACCCAATCCCCTGGCTCAAAAGTAATTCGCTTACGACCCTTATTTGCTTGCTTCTCGTATTGCTTAGTTCGTTTTTCAATGTTCTCCCTTACTTGTTGATGAAGCTTCTTAACAAACTCAGCTTTGTTAAGTCTATCTTTATTCACAATTTGATCAGCATGTAATGGTAACAAGTCTATCGGTGTTAATGGATTAAACCCATACACCACTTCGAAAGGCGTACGCCCCGTAGTAGTATGGATTGAACGGTTGTATGCAAACTCCACATGTGGTAAACTCTCCTCCCATGTTCTCAAATTCTTCCGAATGATAGATCGAAGTAACATGGAAAGTACTCGATTCAACACTTCAGTTTGACCATCCGTTTGAGGGTGGCAAGTGGTGGAGAATAGTAACTTAGTACCAATCTTACTCCATAGGGCTCTCCAAAAGTGGATTAAGAACTTCACATCTTGATCAAACACAATAGTTCTTGGTATACCATGTAGCCTTAAAATTTCCCTGAAAAACAAAGTAGCAATATGTGAGGCATCATTAGTTTTGTCACAGGGAATGAAATGAGCCATTTTGGAAAATCTATCAACAACTACAAAGATGGAGTCTTTGTTGTTCTTGTGCGAGGAAGCCCTAGCACAAAATCCATTGAAATATCCATCCATGGTGCTTCCGGTATGGGTAGTGGTGTGTAAAGTCCATGTGGCATGACTTTAGATTTGGCCTTCTTGCAAGTAATGCAACGCTCACATAACCTTTCCACATCTCGTTTCATTTTGGGCCAATATAGATGTTCTTGAAGTATAGCCAAAGTCTTTGCTATCCCAAAATGTCCCATTAATCCTCCTCTATGGGCTTCCTTAGTGAGCAATTCTCGCATGGAACCTTGAGGGACGCATAATCTCCCTTCCTTGAATAGAAAACCATCATGCTTAAAGTATTTATCAATCGTCCCTTTCTCACAAGCTTTATAAATTTCCCCAAAATCAGAGTCAGAAACATATAAGTCTTTAATAAAAGTAAAACCCAAAAACTTAGATTCCAAAGTGTTTAAAAGAACATACCTTCGTGACAATGCATCGGCAACTATATTCTCCTTACCTTTCTTGTACTTGATAACATATGGAAAAGTTTCAAGAAACTCTACCCATTTGGCATGCCTTTTGTTGAGTTTATGCTGCCCCTGAATATGTTTCAACGCCTCATGATCGGTGTGAATGATGAACTCCTTAGGCCAAAGGTAGTGTTGCCATGTTTCCATTGCCCTCACAAGAGCATACATCTCTTTGTTGTAGGTAGGATAGTTAACCGTAGCTCCACTTAATTTCTCACTAAAATAGGCTATAGGACGTCCACCTTGAGACAAGACTGCTCTAATTCCTACACCTGATGCATCACATTCAATTTCAAAAGTTAAATTAAAATCAGGTAGAGCAAGTAAAGGGGCATGTATTAAACAATCTTTAATTCTATTAAAGGACTTCTCTTGATCTTCCCCCCAAAAGAATTTAGAATTCTTCTTAATAACACTTGTTAGTGGGGCGGCTATGGTGCTGAAGTTTGGGACGAATCTCCGATAAAAACTTGCAAGTCCATGGAAGCTCCTAACTTGAGAAATGCTTGTTGGTCGTGGCCACTCTTCAATAGCTTTAACCTTCTCTTTGTCAACCTCCAAACCTTCAGAACTCACAATGAAACCTAGGAAAACAACCATGTCAGAACAAAACGTACATTTTTGTAAATTAGCAAACAATTTTTCCTTCCTCAAAATAAGTAAAACTGACCTCAAATGTTGAACATGTTTTTCCATGGTTTTACTATATATTAGAATGTCATCAAAATAAACCACACAAAACTTACCCAATAATGGCCTAAGAACATGATTCATTAACCTCATAAATGTGCTTGGTGCATTAGTTAAGCCAAAAGGCATAACCAACCACTCATAAAGACCTTGCTTCGTTTTGAATGCTATTTTCCACTCATCACCTTCCCGCATTCGTATTTGGTGGTAACCTGATACGATCCGATCTGCCTTATCGAATTATTGTGGATATAGGAAAGAAGCAAAACAACCTGCATAAAATAAATGGTAACAAATGGATAGCTTAAGGTGGTAAATGTTATGGTAAATGGTCGTTTTAAGGGATGGTAGCGGAAGACGTTTGGTTGTGGTTATGAAATAGTTAACAATTTAACGGAATGGTAAATATGATAGTATCTTAAGGAAGACTCAAAGAAGAACCAATGTTAAAGAACAAAGACCCAGACTTTATATTGCTCCAATAAGGGATGGTAAATAAGGAATGGATAGTATCTTAGAATAACCAAGGAAGAACCAGTGCTATAAAGAGCAAAGACCCAGCCTTACAAATCATTCTAAGGGGTGGTAACAAGGAATTTGACCCACTATCTATATAGAGATAGAAACCAGAATTATCATAATGAAAGGAATTGACGCCACAAGTAACAAGTTACTTGTTTGGTCGATAAAAAGTCACAAGGACTTAAACAAGAGAATAATCTCACTTAATTCATCATAATGAGCTCCTGTTATAATGCAATATGAAAGCCTATTTAGAGGACTTAGAAGTGTTTGGCCGAATTCTTCAAGTTGTTGTTAAGTGGAGACAAGCATCTTGCTTTGTTGGCATGCACATGGGCTGTTTTGTAGCGCAATTTCGTGTAGGATGTGCAGCAGCAATTTGGGCGTGTATTGTCTTCATTTCAATCTTAATTTGAGTAGATAATTAACAAAACAAGGGCTGGTGGTGTTGAGTTGTCATTTGTGCACTTCCAGCTGAAATTCCCTCCACAAGTTGCCCCACAATCTGCCATGAGTTGTTGGTGAGTTGTCATGTTTCCTTAATGCCCCAACAAGTTACCAATTGTGTGTAATGCTCCAATAAACCTTGCTGCCTTGTTTGTGAACTGGATGTGTCTTATAAGTGCTCCACTAGACTGTCCTAACATGTGGCATGTTCTCCATTAAGGCCTCTCAAGCATAAGTCCATTGAAGGAGATGAATAGCTACAAATCCCGTACTTATTTCCAGCATGCACTGTCTTCAGTAATTTGAACATATCTCGAGATCCACATATCAGACTGATTTGATTCAAAGTGCGTTGGAAATCTAAGAAATATTGAAACAAATGTTAAGAATACTTTATTACCCAAATATGCTTGGAACATGTCCAGAAATGGTGATCAATATGGGTGACGTGAACTGTCCACTGGATAAAACTGGTGCACTGCCATATCCTTTACATTTAACATGAAAATGTATGCATAAATGAGTAAATATATTATAAAATAAGGAAGAAATCCATTATAATCAACAAGGTAGAATGTCCATGATGTGATAAAATAATGGATAAAACTGGTGCTAGTCAGGATCACATCATTCTCCCCTTCTTTTGGGCGATTTGTCCTCAAATCGAAGGGTGACTTCTCTTTAGTGTATTTTTTTTTTGTTTCTGTTGCAAGTTGCTTCTTCCACCAAGGCTCTGATACCATATGATACGATCCGATCTGCCTTATCGAATTATTGTGGATATAGGAAAGAAGCAAAACAACCTGCATAAAATAAATGGTAACAAATGGATAGCTTAAGGTGGTAAATGTTATGGTAAATGGTCGTTTTAAGGGATGGTAGCGGAAGACGTTTGGTTGTGGTTATGAAATAGTTAACGATTTAACGGAATGGTAAATATGATAGTATCTTAAGGAAGACTCAAAGAAGAACCAATGTTAAAGAACAAAGACCCAGACTTTATATTGCTCCAATAAGGGATGGTAAATAAGGAATGGATAGTATCTTAGAATAACCAAGGAAGAACCAGTGCTATAAAGAGCAAAGACCCAGCCTTACAAATCATTCTAAGGGGTGGTAACAAGGAATTTGACCCACTATCTATATAGAGATAGAAACCAGAATTATCATAATGAAAGGAATTGACGCCACAAGTAACAAGTTACTTGTTTGGTCGATAAAAAGTCACAAGGACTTAAACAAGAGAATAATCTCACTTAATTCATCATAATGAGCTCCTGTTATAATGCAATATGAAAGCCTATTTATAGGACTTAGAAGTGTTTGGCCGAATTCTTCAAGTTGTTGTTAAGTGGAGACAAGCATCTTTCTTTGTTGGCATGCACATGGGCTGTTTTGTAGCGCAATTTCGTGTAGGATGTGCAGCAGCAATTTGGGCGTGTATTGTCTTCATTTCAATCTTAATTTGAGTAGATAATTAACAAAACAAGGGCTGGTGGTGTTGAGTTGTCATTTGTGCACTTCCAGCTGAAATTCCCTCCACAAGTTGCCCCACAATCTGCCATGAGTTGTTGGTGAGTTGTCATGTTTCCTTAATGCCCCAACAAGTTACCAATTGTGTGTAATGCTCCAATAAACCTTGCTGCCTTGTTTGTGAACTGGATGTGTCTTATAAGTGCTCCACTAGACTGTCCTAACATGTGGCATGTTCTCCATTAAGGCCTCTCAAGCATAAGTCCATTGAAGGAGATGAATAGCTACAAATCCCGTACTTATTTCCAGCATGCACTGTCTTCAGTAATTTGAACATATCTCGAGATCCACATATCAGACTGATTTGATTCAAAGTGCGTTGGAAATCTAAGAAATATTGAAACAAATGTTAAGAATACTTTATTACCCAAATATGCTTGGAACATGTCCAGAAATGGTGATCAATATGGGTGACGTGAACTGTCCACTGGATAAAACTGGTGCACTGCCATATCCTTTACATTTAACATGAAAATGTATGCATAAATGAGTAAATATATTATAAAATAAGGAAGAAATCCATTATAATCAACAAGGTAGAATGTCCATGATGTGATAAAATAATGGATAAAACTGGTGCTAGTCAGGATCACATCATAACCACTCTTAAGATCAATCTTGGAAAAGAGGTTAGAACCGCTAAGCTCATATAACATGTCATCTAAACGAGGAATAGAGTGACGATACTTTACCGTAATTTTGTTTACCGCTCGACAATCCTCACGCATGCGCCAAGTTCCATCCTTCTTTGGCACAAGTAGAACCGGCACGACACATGGGCTAAGGCTTTCCCTCACGTAGCCTTTTTCCATCAACTCAGATACTTGCCTTTGCAATTCCTTAGTTTCTTCGGGGTTGCTTCGGTATGCTGGTCGGTTTGGAATGACGGCACCAGGAACAAAGTCTATTTGATGTTCTATGCCACGAATAGGTGGCAACCCACTTGGTATTTCTTCCGGAAATAGGTCATCAAACTCCTGCAATAAAGACACAACAAAAGCAGGCAAATTTTGATCAAGGCAGTTAGTGTTAAAAAAAATTTCCTTGTACATGAGAACAAGTGCTTCCTTTGTCGTCATTAAACACTTTTTCAACTCTCTTTCTTTAGAAAGAATGATAATTTTCCTTCCCTCATTTTGATCACAGTCTTTTGCTTTTACCTCCATTTTGGTCTCTCTCTCTTTGGCTTTTTCAAATTTTCCTCTCAATTGAATTTGGTCTTCATGTATTTGCTTTGGTGAAAGTGGAGCTAAAGTGATCTTCCTTGCCTCATGGGTGAATGTATACCGATTGGTATAACTATCATGGATCACTCGCCTATCAAATTGCCAAGGCCTTCCAAGTAGTAAATGGCTTCCATGTATTGGTACAACATCACATAACACCTTGTCTTTGTACTTCCCTATGGAGAAAGCAATTCGAACTTGCTTGGTCACCTTGAGTTCTCCTCCATCGTTGAGCCATTGCAGTTTATAAGGTTTTGGATGCTTTGTTGTTGCCAAGCCAAGTGTATCTACCATTAAGGTACTAGCAACATTAGTGCAACTACCTCCATCAATAATAACAAAGCATACCTTTCCTCCAACGTGGCAGCGAATATGGAAGATATTTTCACGTTGTTCATCTCCTCCATTGGATTGCACGTTTAGACTCCTTTTGACAACAAGGACCTCTCCATCCACGGCATGCTCTAATTCTTCCATATCAATGGTAGCATCTTCATTCTCATCCTCTTCTTATTCCGATTCAACTTCTCCATCATCTCGAAGAAGCATGGTGTTGCGATTTGGACATTGGCTTGCAATGTGTCCACGCCCCAAACACTTAAAACATTGTATGTCACGAGAACGATTTGGAGTGGCGGCAGTCTTACCCTTGCTGGTTTCGGCAATGGGCTTACTTCCTTTGGGCGGTCCTCCTCTTTCGTGGGATGGCAATGGAGGAGTCTTCTTGTATGAACTTTGCCCCCATTTTGAAGTTGCACTACCATAAGATCGTGTGGCACCCTTCCTTTTGAGTTGTTTTTCCACCTTTATGGCCATATGCACCATGTCTTCCATCTCCACATAATGTTGCAACTCAACCATGTTCGCAATGTCCGGATTAAGTCCCGCTAGGAATCTTGCCATTGTGGCTTCTCGATCCTCATCGATGTTGGCTCGAATCATGGCCACCTCCATCTCTTTGTGATAATCTTCAACACTTTGGTTACCTTGTGAAAGGTTTTGAAGACAGTTGAATAACTCCCGATGGTAGTGGGTTGGAATGAATCGCCTTCGCATCACTGCTTTCATTTCATCCCATGTAGTGATAGGATGTTCTCCATTGCGTCTCCTACTTGATGTCAATTGATCCCACCATATTAGTGCATAATCCATAAACTCAAGGGCAGCGAGTTTTACCTTCTTGAGTTCGGAATAATCATGGCACCCGAAGATGTGCTCTACCTTCTTTTCCCATACTAAGTAAGCCTCGGGATCCGTCTTGCCTTAGAATGGTGGAATGGAAATCTTGATATTAACAAGATTATCATCCATTAATGGATGAAACCTTTGGGGCCTTATACCTCGATTTCCCATTCTTTGTTGTGATGCACGATCTTCTTCTGGTCTTTCCACTTCTTCATTTCCTCATTGATTGACATCTTCTTGCTCTCGAAATCCTTGAGTACGCTCTTCTTCAATACGGTCAATACGTTCATGGAGAGGTTCCAACTCTTCCCTCAAAATCCTAGTCAATTCACGCACCATGGCTTGCATTTGTAGGTTTGGTTCAACGGTACCTGTAACTTGAGAATTGTCTCCCGAATGATGAGACATAATTAGTAATAAAACAATAACCTCACACAACAAAAAAAAAACCTCACCAAACACTCCAAGAAAAGTCACTCCCACTCGTGTTTCACTCGGGATGGCTTTTACCCTTAATGATCACTCTTGCCTTTTACCACTTGTTCTTTGATTTCAAGTCCTTTTGGGAACTTTCTCAAGGCTTACAAGGTCTAGTGGACTTCGGCTGAAACAATTATGGTTTGGTACTAACGATAGTGAAAAGAAATTGGCTACAAGGAAAAGAGATGGTAAGCAAAGGTAACAAAAATTGAACAATTGAATATAAAGATGAAGTAAATATATTTTGTTTCTTTAAAGATGAAAAGAATTACTCCCTCCCTCTTTAAACTTTTTTTCTTTTTCTTTTTGACCTTTTTTTTGATTTTGTATTGACCCGTAAGAGAGAAAAATGATACGCTTACTGAATCGACTAGCTCTAATACCAAATGATATGATCTTGATTATATGTTTCGAGTCATATATGTGAATGTCCGATCGTGATTCTAGTAAAAAAAACCCCATAATGATAGCTTAAACTTTGAAATTACATAAATATAAACATAAGAATGAAATGATATGAAATAATAATTGAAATGATGGAATGAAAAGAATGAGGAAGTTGAAGGTGATGGAAGAGTGATGGTTGTTGTGGTTTGATGATAATGAAAATAGATGGTGAAGTATGAATGGTGTTGTCGTGGCAGATGGTGTTGTTGTGGCAAAGTGTGTAAGGATAAAGCGGATTGTGACTCGTTAGCTATTTGGAGCTAAGAACCAACAATATAAAAAAAATTGGAATCGAAATGGTAGTGACGTATGGCGAATCTACACGCTTTGATGGAAGAGAGTAGATAGCCTTATTGTGTCCCGATCTAGGATTGACAAGTATTGATGTCCTTGAATTAATAAGCTTGGGCTGCAAAATAATATAAGAAAGAAATGATATTAATAATGGTCTTAAGAAATGAATATATAATAAAGGAAATGAAATAGAAAGAAATGAAAGAGAGATGGCTGCGGAATTATGGGATTGATGATGGTCTTGATGAAGGATGTTGATGACGTTGATGATGAAATGAAGATGGTGGTGATGTTGTATCTCAAACACGCCAAAGATGAAATAGTGCTAAGGAGCACAATCCCGGTCTTCACAAACTTGCTTGAGGGGTGGTGATAGTGTCTTCAACCCACTAGATATTAATCTAGGAATTTAGGAATCAATTTGGAAGGAATGACGCCACAAGTATAGGAACTACACTTGTTTAATCGATAAAGTTCACAAAGAACTTTGAAGAGAAATAACTCACAAGAGTAATTTTATATATGAGATGAGATGGGTTACAAATGAAATGGAAAGCTATTTATAGGCCTAAGATATGTCTAGGATGCACATACAAGATTTAATGATTGAACATCATGGATGAATGTTCATCCTTAAGTAGATACAATGTACGTCCCCTATGCAAGTTCATGGACTAATAGAATAAATGAATGTTCATCCATTTAAGTGAATACATCTTCATAGCCGAATTCATCCTCTCTTGATGTGAACATGTTGGTTCATTTCCTTGAATGAATTTGGAGGAATGTTTCATTGTATGTTCGGCCCCCTTTGGAATGCATGTACCAAGTGTGAACGTGACTCATAGGCTCCCTTCATGCACTTGGATTTGATGAATGAATTTGAAAATAATGCATCCATCTCCCTTGAATGTGAACAAGTCCTTTAGCCTCATTGTATGATTGTACACGCCATAAATGGATTCATGAAGGTGGAAATGCATCAGGTGTGAACATGGCTCTTCATTTGGTTGTAAATCCCGTACTTATTTCCAGCCTGCACTGTCTTAATTAATCTGGGCATATCTTGGGCTCCCAATATCAGATTGATACGATTAAAAGTGCGTTAGAAAGATAAGAGATAGGGCATTAAATCTTAAGAAGACTTCATCAACCAAAGATTCTTGGAACATGTTCAAAAATGAAGATCAATCTGACTGACGTGAACTGTCCATCCAACTCTTCAATTTCCTTTAGTCTATTTAGCATCCAATGTACCTAGACAAAGTATGTAAACAAATAATTAGATAGGAATTGAGCTATTATAAATATGAGTGCATTCTTCCACCAATGTTAGAATGCAAATATGTTAGAATGCAAATGAGCTAACTATGAATGCGTATGGATTGAATGAGTTATATAAAGATGTGAATTAATGAGTCATGCATGAATATCATATATTATACATATAAATGACAGCATATAATATTCAAGAAAAAAATTAAGAATAAGATAAACATATTCACGTGACATGTAATGCATAAATGAGTAAATAAATAATAAAATAAGGCAAGACTCCCTTAGAATCATCTTGGAAAAACTTCAAAGTTGTGAGCATGTTTTGTTTGAACTTGGTGGTCGGTAGGATCACATCATCCCCCCCTTCTTTAAGGCGATTTGTCCCCAAATCGATGCTTGGTACATAAGGGAACAACTTTGATGTTCGTTTGAATGGAAATTCTTTCATTCTCATCTTGCATCGTTTTCTTTGCTCAAAATGCTTCACATGTTCAAGTCTTTGCTTTTGAATCAACAATATGAAAAATAGAACAAAGTTAGAAGTAGATAATTTAGAATCAAAGGAAAGGAAAGGATTAAATTCATGAATGAATGAGTTTGGACTCTTAATGTTCTCCATGGTTAGGTTCATTGAATCTTCCCTTCTATAAGGTTCATTCGATCTTGAGTATGAGGTGAATGTACTTTGAAGGTTAATGAACATGTTCTTTATAATTTCAAGTGACACATCTTTTAGAATTTCAAAGAAATGATGCTTGAATCATCTTGAATGTCCCTTGGAATAACCTGCAAATTCAAGAATGAATAGAAGAAAAAAATTGATTAGTATAAAGAAAAACTTCATTCTCCTTGCATTCGTTCCTTTCATGCTCATGTTTTTCAACACACTCATCTTCACTCTCATTTTCAACTCCAAATGTCTTGGTTTTCTCACAATGTTCTTCTTTGAATTGTGCATGTTCAACTCCATCATATCTTTTAACCACAACCTCACTTGTAATCTTTTCATTTTCTCTTCCACACGTACTTCCCCCTTTGCTCCCAAATTCAATCTTTTCAACTTTCTCATTTTCGAATCCAACGTTTCTCACATCAATTTTCTCATTTTCAATTTGATCTCCCTCCACTGTTATTTGTTTCTCTCGTGAAACTTCTCTTTCAACTTTCTTCATGGCTTTAGTTTTCTTCCATTCCTCTATACGTGATTTGACGATAACTTGGCATTCATGGACTTGATTTGGGCACATTGGAACCAACAAGATCTTTCTCCCTTGGTGTTTGAATGAATACTTGTTGGAGAACCCATCATACAATGCTCGTTTATCAAACTGCCAAGGACGTCCGAGGAGTAGATGGCTTGAATTCATAGAAATAACATCACACAAGACTTCATCTTCATATCTCCCAATTGAAAATGACACAAGTACTTGCTTTATGACTTCTAACTCTTCATCTTCATTTAATCCTTGCAAAACATATGGACTGGGATGTTTGAATGTTATAAGACCCAACTTCTCAACCATGTATGTGCTTGCAAGATTTGCAAAACTACCACCATCAATGGCTACAAGGCATACTTTATCATTCACATGAAAACGAGTATGAAATGGATTCCTCCTTTGCTGTCCGTAATCCATTCGAAAGATGGGAGAATTGTTAGTGAAAAATTAATAGCTGAATAAGATGAAAGGACCTTACCAATAATCACTCACAAATCCTCACGATCACTCCAAAAAAATGATGATGTTCCACTCAACGCTCGTGTTTGTACTCGGAAATATAAATTGGCTTTTTCAATTCCCCTTCTGATCTCACTCTTTCAATTAGCCTTTTTCCACTCCAATTTCTCTTGCTAAGTCCTTTAAAGAACTTACTCAAGATTAGAACAAGTTAATTCTTTCCTTGTGTGCGTCGGTTGCAAATAGGTTAGGGTAGAAAGGAATAGAAATGGAAAGGTAGAAGAAAGGATTCAAAGGTATTTAAAAGAAAGAAATGGTTGAAGAAAAGGAAAATAAAAGGATAGAAAAGGAAGAGGTGACTTACAATTCAAGAAACAACACTTACTGCAACCTTTCACAAGAAACAATAAGGTTATCTTCTCTTAGTGTAGATGGCCTCTTTGATGTACTTTGCAATGGTAGAGCACTTTCCTTGGCTTGCTTTATCTTTTTGAACTTCTCTTTTTCTTTTCTTTTCTTTTCTTCTTCTTTTCTTTTCTTTTCTTCTTCTTTTCTTCTTTTCTGATTTTTCTCTTCTTTTTGTCTTTTCTTTATTTTTGCACTCCAATTTTGATGTAGGAGTCTTTTTCTATTGCTTTGCACGCCAATGACACATTTGTTGTCAATCCAACTATGCTCTGATTACCGCTTGACGTATGGCGAATCTACATGCTTTGATGGAAGAGAGTAGATAGCCTTATTGTGTCCCGATCTAGGATTGACAAGTACTGATGTCCTTGAATTAATAAGCTTGGGCTGCAAAATAATATAAGAAAGAAATGATATTAATAATGGTCTTAAGAAATGAATATATAATAAAGGAAATGAAATAGAAAGAAATGAAAGAGAGATGGCTGCGGAATTATGGGATTGATGATGGTCTTGATGAAGGATGTTGATGACGTTGATGATGAAATGAAGATGGTGGTGATGTTGTATCTCAAACACGCCAAAGATGAAATAGTGCTAAGGAGCACAATCCCGGTCTTCACAAACTTGCTTGAGGGGTGGTGATAGTGTCTTCAACCCACTAGATATTAATCTAGGAATTTAGGAATCAATTTGGAAGGAATGACGCCACAAGTATAGGAACTACACTTGTTTAATCGATAAAGTTCACAAAGAACTTTGAAGAGAAATAACTCACAAGAGTAATTTTATATATGAGATGAGATGGGTTACAAATGAAATGGAAAGCTATTTATAGGCCTAAGATATGTCTAGGATGCACATACAAGATTTAATGATTGAACATCATGGATGAATGTTCATCCTTAAGTAGATACAATACGTCCCCTATGCAAGTTCATGGACTAATAAAATAAATGATTCATCCATTTAAGTGAATACATCTTCATAGCCAAATTCATCCTCTCTTGATGTGAACATGTTGGTTCATTTCCTTGCATGAATTTGGAGGAATGTTTCATTGTATGTTCGGCCCCCTTTGGAATGCATGTACCAAGTGTGAACGTGACTCATAGGCTCCCTTCATGCACTTGGATTTGATGAATGAATTTGAAAATAATGCATCCATCTCCCTTGAATGTGAACAAGTCCTTTAGCCTCATTGTATGATTGTACACGCCATAAATGGATTCATGAAGGTGGAAATGCATCAGGTGTGAACATGGCTCTTCATTTGGTTGTAAATCCCGTACTTATTTCCAGCCTGCACTGTCTTAATTAATCTGGGCATATCTTGGGCTCCCAATATCAGATTGATACGATTCAAAGTGCTTTAGAAAGATAAGAGATAGGGCATTAAATCTTAAGAAGACTTCATCAACCAAAGATTCTTGGAACATGTTCAAAAATGAAGATCAATCTGACTGACGTGAACTGTCCATCCAACTCTTCAATTTCCTTTAGTCTATTTAGCATCCAATGTACCTAGACAAAGTATGTAAACAAATAATTAGATAGGAATTGAGCTATTATAAATATGAGTGCATTCTTCCACCAATGTTAGAATGCAAATATGTTAGAATGCAAATGAGCTAACTATGAATGCGTATGGATTGAATGAGTTATATAAAGATGTGAATTAATGAGTCATGCATGAATATCATATATTATACATATAAATGACAGCATATAATATTCAAGAAAAAAATTAAGAATAAGATAAACATATTCACGTGACATGTAATGCATAAATGAGTAAATAAATAATAAAATAAGGCAAGACTCCCTTAGAATCATCTTGGAAAAACTTCAAAGTTGTGAGCATGTTTTGTTTGAACTTGGTGGTCGGTAGGATCACATCAGGTAGGGTATGAAACGTGACCCACTAGCTATATATGAGCTAGGAACCAACGCTATAACAAAAGGAAATGGATGAAGACTACAAGACTATCTTGAAGCCGATAAAGTTCTACAAGAGAACAAGAATGAAAGCAACCTCTCAAATATATTTTATATATTCAAATGTGTCCACACAAATTATCCCAAAGGTATCTATTTATAGTATTTCTAAGAAGCATATGAAAAGACTCAAAAGATGAAAACATTATCATCAATTTAGCAATAAAATGCACTTGAATGCTTTGTCTTCTTATCTTCAAAGTTGGATGAATATTCTAGATCATTTTGGGGATGAATCTAGTCAATTTGAAGCTGAATTTAGCCTTAATTTCGTCCAAGGGGTGGAAGACTCTTGCTATTCCATGCTGAAAATTGTCTTGATAATGAATTAAATCACCCTTCATTGCATGCTCCCTTGAAGAATATGAACAGCCCTTGAACTTAGATGATAACAATCAGCTTTGAATGCCTTTAATAGGTGAATTAAGAGTCCTTCAATGGCTTGTCACTTGGCTGAAGTTGAAAAGACTCTCCCTTGGCTCAAACTCATCCAAATCATCCATGCATAAAATTCCTGATGTAAGGTACTTGTACCTTTTCAAATGATTGTGGATCTAGGAAGGAAGCAAAACACCCTGCAAAGTGAATGGCTCAAAGTAGAATGGTTAAGGGTGGTAGACGTATGGGTGAATTGGTAGGCTATTTAAATAATGAGTAATGGAAGTGGAAGATAGTTGATAAGGCTATGGTTATGGTGATGAAATAAAAGGATGGTTGTGAGGATAGTATCTTGAAGAGATCTCAAAGAAGAACCAATGCTATATAGAGCAGAGACCCATTCTTTATGTTGTTTCTTCAAGGGATGGTGTTAAGTACTTTGACCCACTAGTTATATGAACTAGGAACCAGAAGTATCAAGATGAAAGGAAGGGGTTGACGCCACAAGTATAAATACTTGATAGTCGATAAAAAGTCACCAGGACTTAAGAGAATAATCTCACTTTAATTGAATAAAAGGTGTCTTACAAATGAAATAAATGGCCTATTTATAGTTTTTTTAAGGGACTTGGCCGAATAGGTACATGTTGGTTCGGCCAGCCTTGTACCTTCCTAAAATGACATGATTTTTAATGAAAAACAAGACTTTAATGAAATACATGCTCTTGGCCGAATGGTTATGTGTTGGTTCGGCCTAAGGATGATTTGAATGTATTTGGAAGTTATTTGGGCGCCAAAATGAAGAGGAAAGAGTCTTTGGCCGAATAGGAAGCATCCCTTGGTGTTTTGGCGCCAATTTGATGTCACATGGAGTGTACTGCTTGAATGATGCACATGGCAGCCTACATGAATGCACATGGGTCTTCTTGTTATGCTTTGATGAGGTTGCAACCATAGGATGATGTCTTGAAGTCCATGGGATAAGATAGGCAACAATTAGGCGTGAATTAGCTTCCAACATGCATCTAGGTGACATGGCATCCATTGGGCAGCCTAGAGATGAACTAGCTTCAAGGTAAGCTAGGTGAGTGTCTTGGTAGCTAACTAGGTGAGTTATAGCTTGATGAACTCAAGCTAGTTAGCTTTGGTCTTCTCAACTCCTCAGCTACTCTCCCACTACTTCAGCTACCTTTAGTCCACTTTTAGCACTTTGGTCCAAAGCTCTCCCCCAGCTAAGTTCAGCTACATGCTAGCTCCTCCAGCTAAGTTTAAGCTCCTTGTGTGATGAAATGAGCTGCCATAATGTTCATGAGCTAGTGTGAGCTGCTATGCTTGTCCTTTTAGCTAGCCAAGCTACCATAATATGCCTTGTTTGTGTTTCACCTATAGGAATCACCAAACAAATAAAATAAGCAATGTGTGAGCTCATTTAAGGTAAAATGCATGCTGCCGTGAGGTGTTGAGTGATATGAGCTATGAATGCATGTCATGAGCTAAGTACATATGATATAACATATGTAAGCTAATGTATAAGTCCTAGGAGCTAAAATGAATGCACGTGAGCTAACAAATGAATGATTAAGCATTCTGCCATTTCACGAATGAATTGAATCATGCTTAAATGAATGCAAGACTAATATAACATACTTAACTACTTGAAATAATATTGTGGATATATGTTGTATGCATGAATATCATTTAACATGTATTCATAATAAATGATAAATGGAAACAGTAATAATAATATCCTAAGAAATGATATGTAATCATAGCATATATTTGAATAATATGAATGACATGATCAAATAAGCATAGGATAGAAATAATAAGATAATAATTTATACTAACATGTGAATGCATGGTTAAATGAATGCAAGACTAATATAACATACTTAACATACTTGAAATAATATTGTGGATATATGTTGTATGCATGAATATCATTTAACATGGTATTCATAATAAATGATAAATGGAAACATGTAATAATAATATCCTAAGAATGATATGTAATCATAGCATATATTTGAATAATATGAATGACATGATCAAATAAGCATAGGATAGAAATAATAAGATATAATTTATACTAACATGTGAATGCATGGTTATGATAGAATATAATGTATAAATGATATAATATAGATAGGGTAAGGAAGAACTCCCTTAGAAGCAGTAGTTAAAAACGTCCATAGACCGATCAAGTCATGGAGAAAATTGGAGCTAGTTTGGATCGTATCATCCTCCCCTTCTTTAGAGCGATTTGTCCTCAAATCGAAGTAGTTTCTTATTGAAGACATTCTTAGTGTAGGAGAGATGATTCCATGCTTTCCCCCAATAAAGATTCGCACGACATGTTTAACCTCTTGGCTTCGAATCTGGTAACTCCATGTCTCCTGAATCATCTAACCTTCGATCTCCATTGAAGTGGCCGTATTTGATGCACCAATCAAATTCAAAATGAAAAATGATCTTACATCATATATTACTTGGACAACACCACTTATACGAATCCAATGTTGCCAAAGAAATCAAAATTAGTAAATGAAAATCTATAACAAAAAGAGTAGAGTTAGCAACCATGTGGATGTTTAATTGGAGTTGGTCGCTGAATTCTCCTAATAATTGGCATTGCACTTGGGATGTCAATGATTCCATTTCTTAGCACTTCAAGTGACACCTTTAATTGGAAATTCAATGATATAACCCTCAAAAACATAGACATGTCTTGTGAATCACAAAGAGTCACGCCTATTGGTTCTTCAAAGGTCACATCCTTTAGTCCTCCATAATTCATGATCCTGGAGTCATCCTCCCGAAAAGATAAATCTCTTGAATTGTCCTGTAAAACAATAGGAAGAATAGATGGAAGAGAAAAGTTGGTTAAAATATGTTCTTCACTTTGCTCTCTTCTACACTCATCAATTCCAACACTTTTTTCATATCAATCTGATTTTTCGGTTGTTGAACTTGTTGCTCTTGCAAGACTTCTTTTTCAGCCTTTCTTCATGGCTTTAGTTTTCTGCCATTCTATTCGAGATTTAAGTTGAGTTTGGTCTTCATGCACTATATTTGGCATCATTGGCACCAATGTAATCTCTTTTCATTATGGATGAATGAAAAGCGATTGGTGAAGCAATTATGTGTTTCTCGTTATCAAACTGCCAAGGTCGACCAAAAAGAAGGTGGCTCGAACTCATGGAGATAACATCGCACAAGACCATCTTCATATTTCCAATTGAGAATGGTACAAGTATTGCTCTATGACTTCTAACTCTTCATCTTCGTTAAATCCTTGCAAAACATATGGCTTGGATGTTTAAATGTTGCAAGTCCCAACTTCTCTATCGTATATGTGCTAGCTAGATTTGCACAACTTCCACTATCAATTGTTACAAGACATACTTTACCATTGCTTACATGGCAACGAGTATGAAATGCATTCACTCTTTGTTGTTCGTATTCCATGGAAGAAATTAAAATTTTGTTAGTGAAATAAAAAATGGAAAATGTGTAAAAGGACCTTACAGAATATACTCTCACAAAGCTCACGAGTCACTCCAAGAAAACTTGATGTCACTCAATCCACTCGTGTTTGTACTCTAGGACTTTAATGGCTTTTACTTGTCCTCTTTGATCTCACACATGCTCCAGCCTTTTTCCTCTCGATTCTCTTGTCTCAAGTTCTAGTGAACTTTTACTCAAGACTATATCGAGTAAATTTTACTTGTTTAGCGTCGGTTGCAAATGGTTAGTAGGAATGGAAAGCAAATATAATTGAAAAGGTGGCTTAGAAATTAGAAAGAGAGAATGAAAGGGGTTACTTACACAATCACTTTTACAACCTCTATCACCACAATCAAATTTAAAGGCTTACTTGAATGGCTTGGTGATGAGAATTGTTGAGTGCTTCCAACTTTTCTTTCTTTCTTTTTCTTCTTTTTGAGTGCTTTCAATCTTTTGAGTGCTTCTTTTCTGATTTTCTTTGCTTTCTTTGACTTTGCACTTCACTTCCACTTTGCATTCTTTTTGCACTTTTATTTTTGTTGTTGTTGCACGTTGCTTTCTTCCACCAAAGCTCTGATTACCGCTTGATGTAAGGTATTGTACCTTTTCAAATGATTGTGGATCTAGGAAGGAAGCAAAACAACCTGCAAAGTGAATGGCTCAAAGTAGAATGGTTAAGGGTGGTAGACGTATGGTGAATGGTAGGCTATTTAAATAATGAGTAATGGAAGCGGAAGATAGTTGATAAGACTATAGTTATGGTGATGAAATAAAAGGATGGTTGTGAGGATAGTATCTTGAAGAGATCTCAAAGAAGAACCAATGCTATATAGAGCAGACCCATTCTTTATGTTGTTTCTTCAAGGGAGGTTGTTAAGTACTTTGACCCACGTTATATGAACTAGGAACCAGAAGTATCAAGATGAAAGGAAGGGGTTGACGCCACAAGTATAAAATACTTGATAAGTCGATAAAAGTCACCAGGACTTAAGAGAGAATAATCACTTTAATTGAATAAAAGGTGTCTTACAAATGAAATAAATGGCCTATTTATAGTTTTTTTAAGGACTTGGCCGAATAGGTACATGTTGGTTCGGCCAGCCCTTGTACCTTCCTAAAATGACATGATTTTTAATGAAAAAAACAAGACTTTAATGAAAATACATGCTCTTGGCCGAATGGTTATGTGTTGGTTCGGCCCTAAGGATGATTTGAATGTATTTGGAAGTTATTTGGGCGCCAAAATGAAGAGGAAAGAGTCTTTGGCCGAATAGGAAGCATCCCTTGGTGTTTTGGCGCAATTTGATGTCATATGGAGTGTACATGCTTGAATGATGCACATGGCAGCCTACATGAAGCACATGGGTCTTCTTGTTATGCTTTGATGAGGTTGCAACCATAGGATGATGTCTTGAAGTCCATGGGATAAAGATAGGCAACAATTAGGCTGAATTAGCTTCCAACATGCATCTAGGTGACATGGCATCCATTGGGCAGCCTAGAGATGAACTAGCTTCAAGGTAAGCTAGGTGAGTGTCTTGGTAGCTAACTAGGTGAGTTATAGCTTGATGAACTCAAGCTAGTTAGCTTTGGTCTTCTCAATCCTCAGCTACTCTCCCATCTACTTCCAGCTACCTTTAGTCCTTTCAGCACTTTGGTCCAAAGCTCTCCCCCAGCTAAGTTACATGCTAGCTCCTCCAGCTAAGTTTAAGCTCCTTGTTTGATGAAATGAGCTGCCATAATGTTCATGAGCTAGTGTGAGCTGCTATGCTTGTCCTTTTAGCTAGCCAAGCTACCATAATCCTGTTTTGTGTTTCACCTATAGGAATCACCAAACAAATAAAATAAGCAATGTGTGAGCTCATTTAAGGTAAAATGCATGCTGCCGTGAGGTGTTTGAGTGATATGAGCTATGAATGCATGTCAGAGCTAAGTATGATATAACATATGTAAGCTAATGTATAAGTCCTAGGAGCTAAAATGAATGCACGTGAGCTAACAAATGAATGATTAAGCATTCTGCCATTTCACGAATGAATTGAATCATGCTTAAATGAATGCAAGACTAATATAACATTAACATACTTGAAATATTGTGGATATGTTGTATGCATGAATATCATTTAACATGGTATTCATAATAAATGATAAATGGAAACATGTAATAATAATATCCTAAGAAATGATATGTAATCATAGCATATTTGAATAATATGAATGACATGATCAAAAGCATAGGATAGAAATAATAAGATAATAATTTATACTAACATGTGAATGCATGGTTAAATGAATGCAAGACTAATATAACATACTTAACATACTTGAAATAATATTGTGGATATATGTTGTATGCATGAATATCATTTAACATGGTATTCATAATAAATGATAAATGGAAACATGTAATAATAATATCCTAAGAAATGATATGTAATCATAGCATATATTTGAATAATATGAATGACATGACAATAAGCATAGGATAGAAATAATAAGATAATAATTTTACTAACATGTGAATGCATGGTTATGATAGATAATGTATAAATGATATAATATAAGATAGGGTAAGGAAGAAACTCCTTAGAAGCAGTAGTTAAAAACGTCCATAGACCGATCAAGTCATGGAGAAAATTGGAGCTAGTTTGGATCGTATCAATTCCCGTAACAAAATTCCAGCCTGCATTGTCTTCAATAAATCGATCATATCTCAAGCTCCCAATATCGGATTAAGGTGATTCAAAAGGCGTTGGAAAGCTAAGAGATAGAGGATAATGTCCAATTGATTTCTAGAACCAAACTGATGTAAGGCGAATCTACACGCTTTAATGGAAGAGTAGATAGCCTTATTATGTCCCGATCTAGGATTAAACAAGTACTGATGTCCTTGAATTTATAAGCTTGGGCTGCAAAATAAGATAAGAAAAGGAAATAAGATTAATGATGGAATTAAGAAATGGATGATAATATAAGTAATGGAAATGAAATAAAGATATAAGAGATGGCTGCGGAATTGATGGATTGATGGATGTGTTGATGATGGGAATGATGAAAATGGAGATGGTGGTTGATGTGATCCGATTCAGCATCAAAAATGGACTTGCATCTCCAACCTTCTCATGTTCAAAGGGGGATTTTCTTTAACTTAATCTTTCTTTATACCATAGTTATGATAATGGCTTACATACATTATATCTATAGTTGATGATGATATTATGAATGTATGAAGTATTATTATGAACCACATATTTATATCTTATATTACTTAGCTATAAATGCTTTCTTTGTAGATACATGTTCGGCCACATCATGGGAGCTGATTTAAAGCCAGAATTGAAGTCAATGAGCTAGGAACCTTACATAGGATGACTGGGAGATCATGAAGAACAAATGGTGAAAAGTTGTCAGCTGACCCTCGAGCTCATAGCTCACTTGAGCTGGACTTTTGAGCTAGCTAGAGACTTCATTTCAGCTGGAGAGTTGCATCATCATCTTCACCACACGAGCACTACAAATATGGTCTAGGTCAAATTTGTGAATTCGTACCTTTTCGCGAAGAGTTGCCAATCCGAGAAATGACCTTTCACAAGGAGCAGTCCTATGACTCATCTTCATGCAATTCATCTATGGCCAGCTCATCTTCAGCTCAAACTCATGGGAAGTAGCTCAAATGATGAAAGGTTGTTTCACACAAATGTGACCTTTCATAATTAGTTGCTGCCCCATTGATGCCAAGTCACCTAGACACATGTTTGATGCCAAGTCAAGCCTAAGTTGCTATTCATCTACACACCATGGAAGAGTCCACGCCTTAAGCATTCAACACCAACCATGTGAGTGCCACATGACCAGCCACCCATGTGCTTTGCATGTGAATGAATTAGGCGCCAAGATGAATAGGCTTCTCTCTATTCGGCCTAAGCATCATCATGCTTCAAATTGGCGCCAAGATGAAGAGTTATGGGAACCAT